>NW_024384976.1:0-92461 GCF_016835505.1 Polypterus senegalus
CTTATTGGTAGTGGATGGTTCTACTCAAAATTGCTACATCGCCCCTCTGAGCAGACATTGTTTTGTGGTTTATCTCTGTCAGGACAGTGATCATGGCCAAGCTCCCTGTCCTATGGGAAGAAGGAATGGAGACAGGCTTTGAAAGGAAGAGGGAAAACTCAAAGGAGTTGACAGAAATCTGCATGGAGGATAGAAGATATGTGTTCTACTCAAGTCAACAGCAGAGGCTTCATTGCAATATTCCACCAACGATTTCTGAAAATTTTTTTCAATTACCAATTCCATATAAAAAAAGTGGTCAAACAACTGGAAGAACAGGCAAAAAAAGGAGTTTCTGGCTTTGGCTCAGAAGAAGTGACACAATGGAAAGAGAAAGGAAACTAAGGTTGGCTGTAGGGAGTAATAGGATGACATCAATATCACTGTCCCACCATCCTGAGATGTTTAAAGGGGTGAAACATCAGGGAAGGTTGGCTCTTGGCAGATAACCCTTCACTCAGCCTGGCGGCACTGGCAAAGGTGCTCTAGAAGGCAATGACTACCTGTGCATCCATCTATAATAATAAGGCCCTCAAACAAAAATTAAAACTGAAGATTAACACAAAACATTGTAATATGAATTTTATCCAAAGATACCAATTGTTGCCATATTTATACCAGATGGTAAGTGGCACCTTAGTTGCTTCAAACACAATCACATGACCCAGCTGGAATGGTGTTGCAGAAAATAACACAAACAGAGAGATAAAAATAAATCAAACTGGTCGAGAAGAGTCTGAAAATGAATTGAGACTTTAAGTTAAAATTCTGATGGCCATCGAGAATGTTATAGACCTGGATTAGATTTCTAATCCTTAAGCAGCCTTCTTTACCTGTTAGGAATGAACTGGTGTCCCACTTGTTGAAAACATTTACACCTTTGAATAGAAAAGTAAATGACTGATATGCATATCAGGTACCAAGAAACAGAGATTGTTTCTAGTTGATTTAAAAAGAAAATTGTCACATGTAGTAGGGTTCTAACAATAAGTGCAAAACACATTTGTACACACCAAGTGGGTAAGAGGTAAAATCCAACATCTAAAACCAAACTAATTGGTAGAGAGTTTTCTCCTAATAGATTAAATGTCTTTTCTTTATCAGTATAAAGTTCAAAACAATCACGGAACATGCGACTCAAACGTAAATAAAATGGCTGCTGTAACCCTGTGTCCATGCACCTCTAACTCTACACAAATGCAAGTAGGAAATAATGAGGGTCTTATAGTACAATAAGAAGACATAATATGACAATAGAGGTCAAAATAATCCACTCTGGAATCCCAGACCCAAAAAATATACCTTTTTTAAATCTTGATAACTGTTTTGTGAAGCTGCAGATGAGCATTTAAATTCTTCTCAGACCAATGGATTCTTCCTTGTTTTCCACATTGATATTCCAATGGTGGAGTGTTAAATATTGACTTTAACCAAGGTAAATATTTTCAATTCAACGTTGTGCCAGTGACTTTAGTTTTCTGTCAGTGTGAAAAACGTATTTGACTTTTAAAATCTTTTTCCCCATTCTGTCAGATTTTAGACATCATCACACATGCGTGTTACAAGGTCACTTTCCTGATGTATCTGAGATATGCAATGCGCCCTGCTAACAATTTTGTCTCCTTTTCTTTCTATCACAGTGCCAAGACGATGCCCAATGAGGGCAAATGAGACAGAGAAGCCACACCCCTTATTACCCAGACAGTATATAAAGCGGATATCGCTGAAAGGTGACGTCGTTTTTTGGACCAGAGCATCGAACAAGGTGATTGCACGTATTTCTTTTGTCCTCATAGTTATTTTTATTTTGTGCATAAAACTGGGCGGCCTTCTTTATAATATTCATCCATCCATCCATTATCCACCCCTCTATATCCTAACTAAAGGGTCACGGGGGTCTACTGGAGCCAATCTCAGCCAACACAGGGCACAAGGCAGGAAACAAACCCCAGGTATGGCACCAGCCTACTGCATGGCACACACACACACACCAAGCACACACTAGGGACAATTTAGCATCGGCAATTCACTAACCTGTGTGTCTTTGGACCGTGGGAGGAAACCCATGTAGACATGGGGAGAACATGCAAACTCCACGCAGGGAGGACCCGGAAAATGAACCCAGGTCTCCTAACTGCAAGGCAGCAGCGCTACCATGCCGCCACATTTATAATATGCTTTTATTATTATTTGATTTAGATTAGTTTCCTGTTTTGGGTATTCACACCAATGATGTCAGACATGTTTTAATTGTTGCAGTAGTTGACCAGCTTGCAGCTGCTGCTGCTTATTGTGAGTGCACTGATATGGGATGTCAGTCATCACCGTGCTGTACAAGGATTACATGTACTGTATAAACTTAAAATACGACAAAACTTGTTTTAAAAAAAATCAAAAGCTTATTAAAGACATTGATTTGCCCTCATTTTCTACGCCTGCCCTTGTATTCTTGATGCTAGATGGACAGTCCTTTGTCATACTTGCCACCTCTGGCTATGGTATGTGTTGAGTTTTGATGCACATTTACCTCTTGTAAAATACTCTTTCTGGAGCAATATGTTTTTTCCCCTGCAAACAGACCTATTCTCATCTCACATTTACATATTAATTATGTATATGCATAACTTAATTCTTTTCTTCACGACCTAAAGTAATGATGTTGATTTTACAATTTGTCTTTAGTTTGTTTGATTTACTGTAGATGATGTTATCTCTCTATCACACTGCAGTACAGTAATTAAGAAATCCTGGCTGGACATCTGTCATCACTGTTATTAGCAATACTACAACCTTACAGCCTTGTCTTCAGACCCCTTTGCAGATTGAACCCCTTGTGTTTGTATACTTATTTTTGGGGTAGTTCTTTTTGAAAGATGGGGGTATCAACACTGAATGAGAGAAAGCAGTGAAGTTTCAGAATCAAGTAAAGTAAATGTTTTGATTTCTTGGATTTTAAAAAGTGAGATGGCCATCTTGATACCTTACTTTCTTTTAGTCAGCCTAACTGGACAATAGGACTACTGCTGTTGAGCAGAAAGTTTGAACTGGTTTTGTTTTTATCTTAGAGCTGTCTGCCCATTCATATTACATCTACATTTATTAAAATCTGCTTGTTTTCAAGTATTGCAAGAAACTCAAAGTTTGGGGCTACACGAACTCTAAGGGTCTTGTAGAAATACAGTGGGTACATTCACCCCCTTTCAAAATATTCACATCTTCTTGCTTTGCAGCGTGAAAGCAAGACACAAAAAATTCTCCAGCTGAAATTACTTCTGTGGCTTTCTGTCTGCTATTTTCACACTATATATATATCAATACATACTGAAATTTTGTAAATAGCAAATGGTGTACAGTAATTCATATGGCACTTAGAATTCAACAAATTTAGCCTGTACATGTCAATAAAATCCTCCAAAAAATTATAAGAAAATCTAAACTAAGCACACAGCAGACTTGCTGATTTCAACCTGTAATTAAATACCGGTACTTAGTGCACATTTCAAGGGTGACACAGTGGCATGGTGGTAGTGCTGCCTCACAATAAGGAGATCAGGGTTTACATCCCAGGTCCTCCTGTGTGGAGGTTGCATGTTTTCCCAGTGTCTGTGTAGGTTTCCTCAGGTGCTGTGGTCTCTGCCCACGATCCAAAGATGTGCAGGTTAGGTGTATTGGTGATCCTAAATTGGCCCTAATGTGTGTTTGGTGTGTATTTAAACTGTGATGGACTGGCACCCTGTTCAAGGTTTGTTTCCTGCCTTGTGCCCTATGCTAGGTGGGACAGACTTTGCCACCCACCTGTGACCCTACTCAGGACTGAGCGGATTTGAAAATGCCTGACTGACATTTCTGCCCAAAAGACAGAATCGCAAAGCAAGTTCTACTCCCCTCCGCTGGAATTTCCTTTAAAGTTATGACCATAAATTTTTAATGTTAGAAGTACACAATGAAGGCTGTATTATTTTTTTTTTAGTTTTTATATTTAAAAATTGTTTCATGTACATAAATCTTTTGATGCAAACTGCAACTGTCAATGTTTCTATTAAGTGTCAAATATAAATTTCCAAATATAGAACAAATGTGACAGAAACATCAAGTGTCACCTCTTTGTTTGTGGACCTCTGCTGGATTCCAACCTATGAAAACATTTTCTTTTTCACACTATTGTCGGGTACAAAATCTGTAAATTTTATTCTGTATTTTCATTATATTTTGCTCAAGACAAAAATAGATGAACTAAATTCAGGACACATCAAAGTATATCATATTCCCAGTTGTACTTCACTTTTAAAACAGCTGTTCAAGCAAAAGATGAAGACATGACAATGCCGCAGGCTATCAATTACTTATAATTAATTATAACCTGAGAAAGGCTGGACATCTGGAACAAGGAGTAGCTAAATTGGTTTACAGCCTGGGAAAGGAAGACATGCCAGTAGGTTTTAAGCAACATCAAAAAAAGTTTTATTGTTTGGGGAAAATTCATTCATCATATTGACAGCCAGACAATCAGAAGATCTAACAATCACATCTTGCAAAACCCCCTAGTTAAATTTTATAATAAATATGCCTCATCTGAAGAATGATATAGGAGGGAGGAAGAAGAAGGGAATAAGGGAACTGAGCGATGTCAGAAGAGGGCACCGGCAACCTGTGTCCGTTTCCATCTGATCATCAGAAACGCATCTCATGAATAACTACAAGTGCTAGATAACAAGCCGCTTGCGACATTCATTCTTCTCATCTTTACTTTTTCGTAAGCTTTTTCTAAAGACTATATATATCCAGACTTTTCTGTCAGTCCTATTTTCTATTATTCTTTGGTCTACTGGTATTATTAATCCTGTCAAAATATTTCATGCTGTTTTTAACTTTTGTCACACACGTTCGACAAGGAGGGAGCTGAATGGACCAAATGAAGGTAATTACCCACCAAGCCAGGGGGTGGCAGAGTGCGCTAAATCTTATTCTGTTATCCAGTGTGTTGAGACTTTCTTTTACACTTTCTATGCTTAATGTCTGGAGTGACTGAAGTAATAAGGTAGATTTCTTTGAGCACCTGGTGCAGCAGGAGATTTGCCATTACCTCTGAGGTTTATTAAGGGCTGAGGGTGAGAGCTCCACCCAAAAGTAGCAAAAAATGAAAATTTGACTATGGGTGCATGGTAAGCAAGTAACTTAAACAATCTGTAATTATTGTAATAAAGCATAGCTTCTTTAGTAGAGAAAAAAACTTACAGTTTTGCAAATAAAGAGCATTAGCAGACAAAAGGATTTTGAATCCTGTAGCCATCAGGCAAATACAAGTTGCAGAGAACAGGCACAATTTAAAAACTCAAGCCACAGTTAATATGTTATCTCAAAACAGGGAATTTGATGACAGATGAACAAACTACAGTAAAATTCTGGTGATTGTGCTGCACACCCTTACACACGAGTGTTGAAAAAGGAAAAAATAAAGAGTTCAGGAATTATCAGATGATAAAATTAACTTCTTATATTTTGTCAAATGTTGTTCAGTTTAAATACGTGCTTAAAATAATTCAGCATTTGTGTCGTCAATACATTTTCAAATCAGTTATTTTTTTGCCAAACACATTGTTGAAAAGTATGATTTTAATTTCAGCATAAGTCTTAAATTGTTCATCTCCCTGTCTCTTTTAAACCTGCTCTGTTTCTTTGCTAAGTTGTATAAGCAGACAGCAGGGTAAGCACTGGCCTTTGAAACGGCACTTGATATTAGAGATCTGGGACAGACAGTGGTGTAAAGTTTGGTGTATAATAACTCAGGAAGGTTTTGCCTGCCTATCACTAAAAGGAGCCCTGTGTAACTGAACTTTAATAGAAATGTGACATTGTATGATGTGAACTGGTGATTGTGGGTGGCCTGGTCAGAAAAAAACAACAAAAGCTGTTCTACTTTGGATTAAATTTCCGACACGTTAGGCATACCTCAAGTTCTCTCCGATTCTTACAAATAAATCCTTAATTCTTTCAGACAATTTAATCGACCCTGTCATTTAGTTTTTGTGGCACGTGGACCACGAGAGGTAGGTGTTATGGACTTGGCCTTACAGTGAAGCCTTTTGAAACCAAAAAGTTTTGCAAAGGCCCTTATACAGAAAATCTATGGTAAATATTAGATACTTATCAATGCACACTGCGCACATTTAACAAATGACATATATGCTAAATGCACCACACATAAGTATCACACACTGAAGGGGAGCATCTTTTGAAAAATGACGCCCATGTTATCCTAGCTTGTCCTTTAATAATAATAAGATAATACATTTTATTTATAAAGCGCCTTTCGCATGCTCAAGGCACTTACAGAATATAAGAAAGAATGGCAGGGTATACAGTATATAGCATTGTACAAACCAGATAAATAAATAAAGAAGATTACGACAGTGAATTCAGAGAAAACAAAAACAGACAACATAATTGATGGTCTCGCGCACACACACACACACACAGGTTACATGAGCATCTTGACAGAGAATTAAACAGAGAAGGGTAATAAAGTCAAGTAGAGGTAAAAGTCTCCCTGAACAGATGAGTTTTGAGTTGTTTTTTAAAAGAATTCATGGAGTCAGCTGACCTGATTAATTTCGGTAGGTCATTCCAGAGTCTGGGCGCTATACAGCTGAAGGCCCTGCTGTCACCCATGGAGTGTAGATTAGTGTGAGGCACAACAAGATTGCCAGAATCAGAGGACCTTAGTGGGCGGACAGCCACATAGTGATGGAGAAGGTCACTGATTTAGTTTGGCGCGAGGTTATTTAAGGCTTTGTAGGTTATTAGTAGGATTTTATATTCAATTCTGTAAGACACAGGGAGCCAGTGAACATGGAGCAGGATGGGTGTGATGTGCTCGCTGCTGCTGGTTTGAGTAAGGACTCTTGCAGCCAAGTTTTGAATAAGCTGGAGCTGTGGTATAAGATTAGAAGGGGCACCTGCCAGCAGGGAGTTACAATAGTCGATGCGGGATGTGATAAAAGCATGGACAAGTTTCTCAGCATTAGAGGAGGAGAGGAAGGAGCGAACACGGGATATGTTACAGAGGTGAAAGTAAGAAAGATTCTTAAAGTGATTTATGTGGGTGGAATAAGAGAGGGAGGAATCAAAAATGATACCAAGATTATTTGCATTGGAGGCAGGTCTGATGAGATCACCATCAAGATGGACTGGGAAGGAGCTCATTTTATTAAGTTGCATTTTAGTCCCAATTTGCAGGAGTTCAGTTTTGTTTCAATTTAATTTTAATGAGTTCTGCTCCATCTAGGTATTAATTTCACTAAGGCAGGTTGTGAGCTGAGAGAACTCTGATGAAGTTCCACTTTTAACATTGAAGTAGAGTTGAGTATCATCAGCATAAAAATGATAACCCGGTCTATAGCTACGGATAATATGGCCAAGGGGAAGCATATAAATACAGAAGAGAAGAGGGCCGAGGACAGAACCCTGAGGGACTCCTTCTGTGACTGGCGCTGAGCTGGATCTGCTGTTGCCAAGACTAACAAACTCTTGCCTATCAGTCAGATAGGACTTGAACCACTGGAGGGGGTGGTTCTTTAGAACAACTGGGCACTTGATTGTTCACAACAAACTGGTTATCAAAAATTTACTGTTGTGTTTTTCAGTAAAATTAACTATGATTTTTTTTTTCATTTATGCTGTTTTATAAACACCCCTCTAGCTTAAAAACAACTTACTTTCCATGGCATTTTGTGAATTTGAGGAAGAGATCTTGAGCAGCAGCCTGTTCCACAGTTTTTGAGATACAGTTTACTCCACATAATGAAGGTGTTTTGTCTTATTTTCTTGTGACTGAACTGCTCTTCTAAATGTGACCTGTGACTTTATAGTAATATCTGTCTTTTAACAAACAGCATCGCCACTATCACTGAACTGAGAACTTTCCATTTCCATTTCGTAGGTATCTCCATATGCATCAAAAACATAAAGTCACTAGAGATTAGCTTTACGGAGGTAACTTGTACAGCACACTTAATCATTACATTGTGATACACCGGGGGGGCATCCATTGACTATAGCAGAGATAAGAAGAATACTGTATGACCATGATGACATTTATTAAACTGCTTTGCGTATCCAGATCTATGACACTAAAATTTCTATATGTAGGTTTATTTTAATTGACCACTGTGAATTCTAAATTTGGAAGCCCATCAATTGTACTGTGTAATGATACGCCATGAAAAATACAATGAAATTGGAAGGTTACTAAATAAATACACTTTTTTAATGATTGAAACCATTTACTTTTAGAAATACAATACAAAGTACAATTCCCTATAAACTCTACTCAAGTACAGTAATGAAAGTAAATGTCACCACTGTTTATCTGCAATCTCACATGAATAGAAAGTTTTTGTCATGACCTTTAAACCCTCTGACCCCGTCATGTCACAGCCACTCACTACCTGGTCGTAATTCTAGCAATAAAGGGACAACCATTCCAGAAAATGGTGGCACCCGCAAAAACAAAAATGGCATCACTTTCAGGAAGCAAACAAAGTTCACGCTGAGAATCCCTGAGTATTAAAAAACCCTACCTATGTGTTTTTCATTTCAGAAAACATCTCTGAAACGGTACAAATATTTTAACCAATATGCAAATCTTAATAAGTAGTTGCCAAAAACTGGGTCCAATCAGACAATAATGATGTCAAGTCAAGTCAAGTTGGGGAGCATGCACTGGTACAGAGCGTTGCCGCACCCACTACACGGCGAAACAGCTCGGGATCATTACGCACATCTGAATAATGATGGAGAGTGGATAACCCAGAAAATGTTAATTAGAATTAGAACAATCTAGACGAGAACAGGCCATTCAGCCCAACAAAGCTCGCCAGTCCTATCCACTTGTTTCCTCCAAGATAACATCAAGTCGAGTTTTGAAAGTCCCTAACGTCTTACTGTCTACCACACTACTTGGTAGCTTATTCCAAGTGTCTATCGTTCTTTGTGTAAAGAAAAACTTCCTAATGTTTATGCAAAATTTACCCTTATCATGTTTCCAACTGTGTCCCCGTGTTCTTGATGAGCTCATTTTAAAATACAAGTCTCGATCCACTGTACTAATTCCCTTCATAATTTTAAACACTTCAATCATGTCACCTCTTAATCTTCTTTTGCTTAAACTGTAAAGGCTCAGCTCTTTTAATCTTTCCTCATAATTCAACCCCTGTAGACCTGGAATCAGCCTAGTCGCTCTTCTCTGGACCTTTTCTAGTGCTGCTATGTCCTTTTTGTAGCCTGGAGACCAAAACTGCACACAGTACTCAAGATGAGGCCTCACCAGTGCATTATAAAGGTTGAGCATAACCTCCTTGGACTTGTACTCCACAGATCGTGCTATATAACCTAACATTCTGTTAGCCTTCTTAATGGCTTCTGAACACTGTTTGGAAGTTGATAGCTTGGAGTCCACTATGACTCCTAAATCCTTCTCATAAGGTGTACTCTCGATTTTCCGACCGCCCATTGTGTATTCAAACCTAATATTTTTACTTCCTATGTGTAATACTTTACATTTACTGACATTAAATTTCATCTGCCACAAATCTGCCCAAGCCTGTATGCTATCCAAGTCCTTCTGTAATGATATAACGGATTCCAAATTATCTGCTAATCCACCTATCTTGGTATCATCTGCAAACTTAACCAGCTTGTTACTTATATTCCTATCTAAATCATTTATATATATTAAAAATAGCAGCGGCCCTAGCACTGACCCCTGTGGAACACCACTCTTAACATCGCCAGTTCTGATGAGGTTCCTCGCACCATCACCCTCTGCTTCCTGTGTCTGAGCCAATTCTGCACCCATCTAAAAACATCACCCTGAATTCCCACTTCTTTTAACTTGATGCCCAACCTCTCATGTGGCACCTTATCAAATGCTTTCTGAAAGTCCAGATAAATAATATCATAAGCTCCACTTTGATCGTATCCTTTTGTTGCCTCCTCATAGAATTCCAACATGTTAGTAAAACACGACCTCCCTCTTCTGAACCCATGCTGACTGTTCAGAATAACTCCTGTCCTTGTCATGTGTTGCTCAATCTTATCCTTAATAATTCCTTCCATTAATTTTCCTGTGATGCTTGTTAAGCTTACTGGCCTATAGTTGCTTGGATCTGCCCTGTCACCCTTTTTATATAATGGGATGATATTTGCCATTTTCCAGTCCTTTGGAATCTCTCCAGTGCACAGTGACTTCCTAAAAATGTGTCAAGGGTTTATATATGTACTCACTAGCCTCCTTAAGAACACGAGGATAAATATTATCTGGGCCTGGTGATTTGTTTGATTTCATCTTATTTAATCTGAGCAGCACTTCTCCCTCTACAATTTCCAAATCCCTCAGTACCTCCTTAGTAGTTGTGTTTACCTCTGGCAGGTTATCCACTTGCTCACTTGTAAACACCTCAGAAAAATGTAAGTTTAGGGCATCTGCTATTTCATTGTCTGTATCTTTTAATTCCCTTTACTATTCCTGATGAACTTGACCTCCTCCTTAACTGTTCTTTTACTACTAAAATACTGAAAGAATCTCTTGGGGTCTTCTTTCGCCTTATCTGCTATATTCCTCTCCAACTGTCTTTTAGCCTCTCTGATATCCTTCTTAATGGTTGCCCTCATTTTCTCATACGCTACGGTTCTCTTTGCAGTCATTAGTCTTATATGCCTTATACAGCAGTTTTTCCTTTGCAACTTCTTTTTAAATCTTTATTAATCCATCGTGGAGTTTTTTAGTTTCCTATTACTTCCAAATTTAGGTATGTATCTGTCCTGCATTACATGTAAAACATTTTAAACCTGTTCCACTGCTCCTCGACTGTCTCCACATTTAAAAGCTTATCCCAGTCTATCCTACTTAGACTTTGTCGCATCTGCTCAAAATTAGCCCTACTAAAGTTCAACTTAACAATTTTAGTCTTTGCATCTGTACTCTTACAAAATACTGAGAATTGTATTACATTATGGTCACTTGACCCTAGTGGTTCAATCACCTCTACACCCTCAATTCTATCCTGATTATTACAGAATACTAAATCCAGATAGGCTTCACCCCTTGTTGGTGCTTTAACATGCTGTGTTAAAAACAGTCGCTGATTACTTCTAAAACTCCTGCTCTTGTGCTCCTCCATCTGTAAGGTTATCCCAGTTAATATTTGGATAATTAAAGTCCCCATGACTATAATATCCCCTGTAAACTTGCCTTTTGATATTACTAAAAGATGTGTGTTGAAATTACTGTCTGAATTGGGTGGTCTATAACACACTCCTAAAATGAGACCTTTTCCCTAATATTTTCCAGGCGAAGCCACATGTCCTCACTAAGATGGGGCTCATCATCCAACTGAAGATGACTTACATTTAATTCCTGTTTGGCATAAACAGCAACCCCACCTCCTTTTCTGTTCTGTCTATCCTTCCTAAAAAATGTGTATCCCTCTATGTTACACTCATCCCCATCTTTGTTATTTAGCCAGGTTTCCGTTATTGCTATAATATCATAATTGTGCTCTGCTACATACAACTCCAACTCACTTACCTTATTTTTGATACTTCTAGCATTAAGGCAAGCTATTTTTAATGTGTTAATCCTTCTATCTTTACGTGTTTGCTTAAAATTTACATTACTATGCATTTTATTTCTACACCATTGTTTGTTCTTCCATGTATAGATCTAAATCTGGCCTGTCCTAAACTCCCTGCCCCCATTCCCTAGTTTAAACAATCCTCGACTAGCCTACACATACGCCTCCCCAATACATTGGTGCCCCTCCGGTTCAGATGTAACCCGTCACGGCGAACAGGTCCCATCTGTTCCAAAAGGAGTCCCAATGCCCCATAAACCTATACCCTTCTACCCTGCACCAAG
The DNA here is from genome assembly GCF_016835505.1 of Polypterus senegalus. Lineage (NCBI taxonomy): Eukaryota > Metazoa > Chordata > Cladistia > Polypteriformes > Polypteridae > Polypterus > Polypterus senegalus. The sequence continues at coordinate 11,957 of NW_024384976.1, forward strand.
ATTTGAGCCACGCGTTAAGCCTTCTAATCTCCTCAATCTTACCTGGACTGGCGCGTGGCACAGGCAGAACTTCGGAGAAGACTACCTTGTCAGTTCTGCTCCTCAGCTTGGTACCTAACTCTTTGAATTTGGATCGCAGAACTGACAGACTACCCTTATGTATGTCATTTGTTCCAACGTGGACAATGACAACTGGATCCACCCGCTCTGGCCAAGAGCCTATCCACCCTTCCAGGAGGTCTCCCACCTGTGCTCCCGGAAGGCAACACACCGTACGAGACTCTCTCTCTCTGGAGCACACCTGCGCTTCAATCCCCCTAATGATTGAGTCCCCAACTATCACTACCTCTCTCTTTTTGGGAACTGGTTTTGAGGTGGCCCGTTGGGGCTCCTCAACCCTGCCTACCACCTCAGAATTATCAGAGTCACCGTCCAGCTCCGCCAGGACATGATAACGGTTAGACACTTCTAATTCTGGGGTTGATGCCCCCGGACAGTGTGCACCCTTTACCTTACGCCTTGCGACCGTGACCCACCTATTCCTACCTGTCTGGTCTGGAATCTCCTCCCGCCACCATAGGGGTGCACACTATCTCTCTAAAGGACACCTGGGCCAAGTCCGCCAATTCTCTATTACAACGCAGGTCAGCCAACTCCTCCTCCAGTTCAGCGACCCTGAGCTCGAGGTGCTGGATCAGCTGGCATCTCTTGCAGATGTAGCCCTCATAGACAACTGGCTCTTCCAAACCATCATCTAAAAAGTCCAACATCCAACAGGACTTGCATTGCACTGGCCTCATTATTAAAATTTGATCTGGATTAAGGATGCATTAAACATATTAGAAAGAGTTTGAGCCATTTGGTGCTGACTGGAAATGAGCAAAAAACACCAAAGATGACAATTTTCACCTAGAATATGACGATTCACAGAAAGCTTGGAGAATTGACTCTTCAACAACTATCGAGGGATCAGATCAGTAGAGGCTCTAGAAACAACCAGGATCACCTCTAGTCTGGTGTTTGTTTAGATAAAAAGAGTGACCCAGAGCTGCACCCAAAGTAAGAGTAGGAACCAGTCAAAAGTCACCAAGGAAATTAGCTTGACCTTGGAGTCAAAAGTGAGATTGCCTTTGGCAAGTGAGAAAGAACCAAAGGAGGAGAATTCTGGCATCCATCAGATTAATCCAAAATTGGGACAGAGACTGATGTAAAAGATGAACAGTAGAGTTTTAAGGTGAGTTTTTAATTACATTAAACATTGTTCTCAATTCGAGTCACAGTTCAAGCACATTTTGCCCTAATAATTTTTCTAACATGCCAATGTTTGGGTAATTACCTGAATTTCTGTGCCACAGGAGTTCAAATACAAGCTGGCAATCAGATGGCTTGAATTAGATGTCACGGTGCACATGGGATCATTAAGGCGCAAGTTATTTCATTAAGGCCCGGGACCGAAGACTTCAACACAAACAGGGTCATCGTCGTCTCAGTGCACTCAATGTTAGCTTCAATGTCTGCAAGAAATAGTCACACTCAGCTACTTTGCTCTGGAGTTCAAATATGAATCGTTCAACTATAATACAAACAAGTTTTTAAGGAATTGCTGAACAGTAGTGATCCTCATTGTTTCCTTTTTTATATTATATTATGGCAAATGTGGGCGTGCTTAAGTTATCTATGAACCCTAACCAAGACCAATATGTATAACATTAACACAAATACTGGCTCACTAACTCACTCAGAATAACATGAAGGATGTCTGGAATGGACTGGCAATTATTACTGGACTCAAGCAATCCAGGGCTCAGGTGTTTGAAGGGGATGTGGACAAACCTAACACCCTGAAGCAATTTGTTTTTTTAATTTTCATTCCCACTGCCATCTGCTTCCAATGACCAGTCTTTCCACACCAGCCCTACTATATCAACAACTTCTGCCACATCCTATGGAATGGCCAGTGATGAGTCCACCTCTGAGAATCACGGTGGGCAGTCCATAAGTAAAGACCAAGTGAAGAGACACCTGCTGTGGAAAACATCTGGCATTGTTCCTGTTCTAAAGAAGGCAGGTGCCCCTTTACGTAATGATTAAAGTCCAGTGGCACTCACATCTCACACCTGGAAGACCATTGAGAGGATGGTGCTGGACTATATGAGTCATCTCTTGGTAGATCACCTGGACACACTGCAGTTTGCAAATTGGACAAACACTGGAGTGGAGAATTCAATTATCTCTCTGCTCCTCAAACCTTATTCTTACCTGGACAAAGATGGCAGCACTGTGAGGATTCTGTTTTCTGATTTCTCCAGCCAGTTTTAAGGGGTCAACTTTGAGATATGCAGGTGGATGAGCCTGTGGTGTCCTGGACAATGGACTATCTGTCAGGCAGTACTGTACAATACTGTGTGAGCAATACTGGAGCACCACAATGAACAGGCCTGTCTGCTTTTCTCCTTTCACCATTAAACACGAAAACTGTATAACAGCATGTCATGTCACCTGCAGAAATCCTCAGAAGATTCTGCGCTTATGGGGTGTATTGATATAGAGGATGAGATATAGGAGAGAAGTAGGGTGGAGAAATGTCTTTCTTGGTGCAAACAGAATTGTCTGTATCTTAACATCAGCAAAACCAAAGAGCTAGTTATTAACTTTAACCACACCCAAAAAAACTCTATGTCCGGTCACTATCTATCTATATCTATTTGCAAAATAATACACTAATGTAAAAGCCAATCCTAAAAAGCTAATGTTGTCACAACTAAAGTCAAAACTTTTAAAGTGAGGACACTCCAGCTATGGAATGTTTTGCTTGTGTTTCATGCTCAGTACTCCAACCTTACTGGTAGCTGCAGAATTCCAGAATCCTGTAACCAAGCATATCACAAACAAAAAGTATAAACACCAAAACACCGCATTGTAAAAAGTAGAACTTTAGGGTTCTTCAAAACTCAGTTTGATGTTACTTGAGTATTAGGTGAATAGGATTGGGGAGTTTGTTGGTCAGAATGGTCTGTTCTTGGCAGAACTATTTTCTCCTGAATGGGTGTCTTTTACAGTGATATAAAACAGTCATAATCTTCTTGGCTTCTACATAAGATAACATTCTTCATGGCTGTCAGGGTCTATCCCAAGAGCATCAAGTGCAAGGCAAGCAAACAGGCCAACCCAACAGTCTCTCTTGCAGGGTCCATTCATGCACAGCAATCAACCTAAAACACAAGTCCTTGGGAATGTATTAAGAAACCAGGAGTACCAAGATGAAAATTTAAACAAACATAACATGCCAACTCCACTTGAACCACTGAATCTGGTTGCTTCAAAAAATAATAGTTGTAAATAATTAAGTCAAGAAGAAATTTATATCTATAAATTATAATTGTCCCAGATAACTACAGTAGTATAGTTTATTCATTATTATCATCATCTATCAAAGCTTACAATTTTCTCACATAATAGTACAATCCCATGAAATTCTATGAATAAAGTTATTATAGAACAGAAAGCAGCACTTACTGCTGGGTGTCGTAGTTGTCATGTTACTCACATTGGGCGTCTTAGGCACTACATTCACAAATATGCATCTCATCTCAGACTGATACCTAGAAGAGAGGGAGTGACGTGCTGAAACATTTTTCTGCATTTTAACTCACATTTCTCTTGTTGTTTTTAAAAGACTTACAGTTCCGCAGTCCATGCTGTAAAACAAAATGGTATATAGTTGCCCACGTCATTTTCAGATGGGGTCCACATTACAGTTGCACTACCAGTTCCTGTCATGGCATCAAACTGGAATGATTTGTTCAGATTCAGTGGGCCAGTAACCAGTATATGAGAAATGCTGGAAGAGAGAAAGTGTAATTAAAAATGAAATTATAAACAACCTTCACAGCAGTCTTATACAAATGTCATATAAATTAAGACACATGAACCTTAGAGGAATCAGAATTGATCACAGCACCTTAATAAATATTTGTTCTTTGGTTTTCAAAGAAATATTCCTGATGCTTGACGTGATGATTGAGTCCTGTTTAATTTGTTACTGTTATCCTCTGTTAGTTGCACTCTTTACTCGTCTCCTGTGAACAGTAGTTAGTGATGGACGGTGATTACTGGCACATCATTTATGGCTGTGAGCCAAGCTAAATGTGGGCTGTCGGAACAGAAACAGTGTGCTGGGAAGTAAAAAGCATTTTATCATGTGATATTAGTAATAGTTCTTCAGAAATGGACAGTGAGTGATTGCATGATTGGTTCTAATTATAGCTGTGGTGAGCATATAAATGTGATCATTCAGCTCAAACAATTAAGAAAAAAGTGACTTCTGTTCTGATAAGAGTGATAGGAAATGTTAAAAGCCGCTGTTCACTTGATCTCCAGGGTGCAAGTCAGACTTATTAGATGCAGATGATCTCTTACAGTATTTAATCTGTTCATAAGTAATGTTAGATATAATTGTGACTAAGACCTACAAGTGTGCACACCGACTGATTTAACACAATGCGCTGAAATTCAGTTCCATGTGTACATGTGGTCTGATGTCAGTTTTGATGAGTTGCTGATTTTACTTTTGCTTGTTCGTCATTCAAAGGCCCAAAGTTAAAATGTGCTCATCAATAAAACTTGAAACATCCTATGTACAGCAGATCAAACTCTTTCACACACTTTCGCAAAATGGAAAAACAAATCTGAATGTGCAAAAGCAGCAATTTTAAACCTTATCAAGTAGACTCAGTCATGTACAGAAATCAATTTTTATACAACATGAACCAAAGTGCAAAAATGTCCACCATATTAGACGAATAAACAAATGAAAACATGTGTCAGAGATACAGCAACTCACAGAAAATCCACCAGGTGCTCTACAATAGGCATGTGGGCAGTCTGTGCAAAACTCAAACTCCTTCTAGTGGAACATTTCAGTGGTATGTGGATCAAGCAGAATCTCCAGAAGCATCACTGGGGGACTTTGAATGGCCATCCCATAGCCTAAAAGTCTTTAATGGCTACCCAGACGTGTGACTGGGCCTCAAGATTAAGGAGCTTAGAGTTTGGAGGGAGCAGCAGACTAAGGTTCGCCTGGCAGGTAGACAGAAGGCCACAGCTGAGAGAAGGAGAATGTCGTGGTTCAGCTAAACAAGGTGAGCCTGGGGAACTACAGGAAAACAGCTATTAAGTGAACCTGAGACCCCACAGGGCAGGTACTGACCGTATTGTGTGGGAAGGCCCTGAGGATTATGTGTTTAATAGCTAACTGTTTTATGTAGTATTCAATTCTCCCCTGCTGAAGTTTATTCCCTTATGTGTTAATAAACCCCTTGCATTTGTAAGTTTGAACTTCTGTGATGCTGTTTGGGATCAGGGTCAGCTCCAGAGTACCCTTAAGTCCTCAACCTTGTAATGAATAAGTAGTGATAACTTGTGAAGACAATGATGAGCACAGAATTTCTATGTAGATGAGTTCATCACAGTTTTTGGAAATGTGCTTCTGTCTTTTATGTGCATAACAAAGAACTCATATTGCTTAATTCCTCCATAGATACCAATATGTTGCATTTCTGTGTAAAGTGGTTTGCTTTCCCCTGACTAGAGTTTCTTCAGCATGTTTCTTCTTTAGTCAAGATCCCCCTACTCTCTCTGTCTCTTGTTTGCCCTTCCATCCCATGGCGCTATTTTGAGGGGCAATCTCACTAAAAGAAATAGCCCTTATCACAAATCCATAAAACCACATTAACATACAGCAGATAGAAGACAGAAATAAATTGCACACATACACAAGCCAAATTACATGGCACTGTTATCCTCTCAGGGAGGGAATGCGATTGTGGGTTTACACATCATAATGTGATCAATTGTACGCAGGCATAACAAGGAGTAGAAAGAAAAATACATTCGTTTAGTCGATGTTCATGAATTAAAAGAGCAATTGGAAAAAAATTTAACAGGTCATACACTAGTAAGGTGAATGATCAACTGAGTCTATCAGCTAAAGAGTCAGGGGCGCCTGTAGGGAGTTTGCAGGTTATCTCCTTGTCTATATGGGTTTGCACCGAGTGCTCCTGTTTCCTCCCACAGTCCTAAGATATTTAGGTCAGGTAGATTGGTAATGCTAAATTGTCACCGGTGTGTGTGTATGTATGTGCGATGGACTGGCACCCTGTCCAAGTGTTGCTCCTGCCTTGTTCATTTAGGAATATTTATCATAAACAACATGCAGTTCATCATAATTTTATTTTACAGTTACTTTGCTTTTTGGCAATTATGTCCACAAATCCCCAAAATTAATTCTGCCTGTTCTCCTTGAGTAGCAGTGTTAACAGATAAAGACAATGCAATCTTATAAACTTTAAACAATTAATGAAACACTTTCTTATAAGGCTCGAGAAACACTGTCAACTCAGGTGTTTAGACTTTTCTATTTCCTCTCAAGTATTCTCCGCTCTGCTCTCTTTTTTGATTTTTTCCTCTGCCTCGGTCTCCTCATCCTTCCTCTCTCCACCATATTCTGCAATCTTCTTAGAAAAAAATATCAGGGTGTAAACCAAATTTCATTTAATTTTCCTGTTTGTTTAAACATGCATTCACTTAAATTAAGTTATAGTGTTAAACCTGTTACACGCAAATTTTAAACTTCATTATCATGTATTGTCTTTTTAATCTTGTGAACGAAACGTAATTATTTATTAGCTTTAGCTTTAGACCAGACTAATTTGCTGGCATCAAGCTAAATATCAGTGATGTTTAACATTTGCAGGACTGTGAAATTTTTAAATAAATAATTGTTTCCCTGTAATTGCAGGCTCCAATTGGTTGCGCATGTGCGTGAATGCATTTCGCTCCAAGGTTGATTGAGTTGCTTGGCTGATCATACATACACGTGCGAGTGTGAACAGATCAGTCAGGTGCCTCATTCACATCTTGGAGGTAGCAGCGTATCACATCTGTGTCCAATCAGGTCAGATAAAAGGAGCCTGCATGGCAGGCAGTATAGAATTTTAATCAAAAATATATAGAATTGCAGCCTCCTTAGCATTACATTTTTTTTTCGAAAAAGACATTTTAAAAGCATTGCATTTTTTGGTTTGAAAAATTACGTAGTTATTAAATCTTATCTTTCTACCGTAAAACATGCAAAATGTTAAAAGTACAAAGAAGTGTAAAAAGTATAATAATGCTAATAATAATAATAAAAATCATGCTAATACCATATATACTGTCAAAATGTGTTGTTTGTATGGTATATCTAGAAGCACTGTGAAATACACAATCCAACATTACAGTCAGGACAATAGTAACGTGATTCTGTGCGGATTTTCTTTCCAGACTGATCAGCATTTGAACAGCAAACTGCATGTGTGCGACTGACATGAGTGTCGCTTTCGGATTCATCAAAAGCACTTTTGATTTCACTTTCTGTTTCAATTTCACAACACCTGGGCTGCTGAAAAACATTGCTTACGAGACGCCATTATGAGGCTAGGAGAAGATATGTCTGCACCATTGCCTGTGGTAACGCTCGGGCCTTTCGCTTATGCAAGATGCACCTGTGTCATTTCCCGAGCAATGCTTGGCACTAACTCTGTTGGCACTTTAACAGCCTGAGTAATCCTCAGGTCTAATGCTTACGCTAGACACGTCTATACAGTTGTCCAAGTGATGCTCGGGTCTAACGCTAAGGAGGTTAATCAAAAAGAATTTTAGTCAATATTTTAATCAATACATGATCATGTTTACAATTTAATACAAGTATAAACTTATATGAAATTATGACATTGAATTAGCAAACATAAGGATAAGACTTGAATGTAACTGAAGGATTAACTAATGTAATTTTAAGTTTAGGCATGTGAAGCTCTTGCCTCACATTAGAGGAGCTATCAATGTAATTACTAAGGTTAAAATAAAGTAGATGAGTAATAAACACACCCTTAAAAACTGAGGACAAACTAGTGAGAAAGCCCAAACACCCCTATTAAGAAACAGCGATAAGATCAATGGGAAAACCTGTAGGACACCGCTATAAACGAAGCAATGCTTAGAATAATGGAAGAATTAACATACTGTATATATGAAGTTACTGCTGGCTGTAGTTGATTGGTTAAGATGATAGAATTCTACATATTAAGAATAAGATGATGTGATTTATTAAATGAGGTAATGGTGCTAGAAAAGTATAAAATGGAATGAATTGCTTAATTAACAGACCACTCCATGGACTGAGGCATTTATGCATGATCTGTAAATAAAGAAAAGTTCTGCACACTCATCTGGGTTGCGACTGCCTTCTTTGAATATAGAGGAATGTTTTTTCCACATCACTGTCCAGATGACATACCTGTGAAAGCATGGAGGTGTTTAGTAGAGATGGCAGTGGAGCTTTTAACCAGATTGTTTAATGGAATCTTGGAAAGTGAGAGGATGCCTGAGGAGTGGAGAAGAAGTGTACTGGTACCGATTTTTAGGAATAAAGGGGATGTGCAGAACTGTAGTAATTACAGGGGGATAAAATTGATGATCCACAGCATGAAGTTATGGGAAAGAGTAGTGGAAGCTAGGTTAAGAAGGGAGGTTTCATGCCAAGAAACAGCACCACAGATGTGATGTTTCCTCTGAGGATGTTGATAGAGAAGTATAGAGAAGGCCAGAAGGAGTTGCATTGCGTCTTTGTGGACCTAGAGAAAGCGTATGACAGTGTGCCTCAAGAGGAGTTGTGATATTGTATGAGGAAGTCGGGAGTGGCAGAGAAGTATGTAATGGTCTTAGTGGAGATTTGATCCCAGGACTATCAGGATGTAACTCCATGCACTATACTGTCTTCTAATGAACTCAGAAATATTAAAATGTTATATTAATCTAAGCACTTAATAAAATGAGATATGAAATAGTGAAAGATTCTTTACAACTAGTTATTCATGACAGACTTTTTGAAAATGTAAAATCATTTAGAAAAACTTAGAACTTACTTTGCTTGTGATGCATATGCAGTGATGTTGAACTCAAATTGACTACCAACAAATGCAGTTTTTCTTTCCTGATTTACAGGAGTAGAATCCAAAAACAGAGGTATGATATCCCCCAAGATACAGCTGGAAAATGCATACATATCTAGAAAACATAGCAAAAAGCAAATAAGTGTCCGATGCTGACAGTAAAGACAGTCATCTTCTGGCAGTTGATGTGTCAATGGTAAAACTGAGCAGAAGTCACTTGCAAATTACATAAAAGCCCTCTAAATCCTGTATAATACATAACACACACATGCATAAATATGGCAGCCTTAAGTATGAGGAGCGATTTAAACTGAGTGCTATTTAGGAACTTCAAACACTGTAAAAACACCCACCTGATTTGGGGAAAAGTCACCTAGCGGTGTATCTTAACCCTGGCAGGTTCATTGAAGCTCAGTCTTGTTGATGTTTAGGACTTTTTTTGTCAAAATGTACTTCTGCTATTCCATGCTTTAAAAAACATTGCTTGTTATCTTTAAATAATTATAAATCAGATCAGTATCTGTTTTGACACAACATACTATGGATAGATATCAGGTTGTATAAAACAGAAAACACATAATTTATCTTATCTAACTGCTGCCAAGAACACCCATTATGGCAGAATAATAGAAAGTGGCCATGATAACCCAAGGGTTTTGTTTTCTATAGTTAATAAACTACCCACATCTGGCCCAATTACCTCTTCACTGAAGTCTGTGAGAAATTCCTCCACTTTTTCCGTAACAAAATTAAAGATCTAAATAATTCAACTAACATAAATGCATCATCTGTTTATATCTTTCCCTGTTCTCCAACTCCATCCAGCTCCTTCTCTAAGTTCACACCAGTCACATCTGCGTTTGTTAATAACCTGCTTTGTAAGATGAGGCTTACTACTTCTGTACTGGACCCCATCCCCGGCACACTACTTAACACTAGAATTACCAGAGCCTACGAAAAAACTCGTAATTCCGTCCCACCTTAAATCGCTTCTTAAAATCGTTCACAGCTCTCCACCAGCGTCTTTTGTCATCTAAATGTGCTGATAAAAATCAGGCTGCAAGCAGCCGGCTATTCCATCCCCCCACCGACTTAGAACGTGCACAAACTGGAAATAATAGATCATTATTTGTAACACACGCATTTCACGTGTGTTCCGTTTCTACAGTAATCCGTGTAAACACATTTTTAAAACAGAAACGTTTTTCATATTGTAGAAGTAAATGACAAAATGTAAGCATAAACTATATAATGTATGAAGCCTGAAGTCCAAATATCAAACACTTCCACAAAAGGTACAAACATAATAGAACAAGTATACTTTTATTCAAAATGCCATAATCCCGACTATTACAACAATAATAAACTCATCCCTTGACACTGGCTCTGTGCTGCTCACTTTTAAAACCGTTTCTGTAACCCCAGTGTTAAAAAAGTCTGGCCTTGATGCTGAAAATCTTAACAATTTTCGGCCTATTTCCCATTTACCTTTTCTGTCTAAGTTCTTGAGCGTGTTGTAGCCTCCCACCTCTCCAATTACTTAACCTCTAATAATTTGATGAAACCCTTTCAGTCTGGTTTCAGGGTGCAGCACAGCTGTGAAATTGCTCTGCTACGGGTAACCAATTATTTCTTATGGCAGCAGACTCTGGACAAACCAGCATATTAATTCTATTAGACCTCAGTGCAGCATTTGACACACGTCAAGCATTACATTCTACTGTCCAGAATGGAGAACATGCTGGGTATCTCTGGCACTGCCCTCCAGTGGTTCAAGTCCTATCTGACTGATAGACAAGAGTTTGTTAGTCTTGGCAACAGCAGATCCAGCTCAGCACCAGTCCTCGGCCCTTTTCTCTTCTGTATTTATATGCTTCCCCTTGGCCATATTATTCGTAGGTTTGGACTGGGTTATCATTTTTATGCAGATGATACTCAACTCTATTTCAATGTTAAAAATTAATCTTCATCAGAGTTTTCTTAGCTCACAACCTGCCTCAGTGAAATTAATACCTGGATGGAGCAGAACTCTTTAAAATTAAATTGCAACAAAACTGAACTCCTGTGAATTGGGACTAAAGCGCAACTTAAAAAATGATCTCTTTCCCAGTCCATCTTGGCGGTGATCCCATCAGACCTGCCTCCACTGTAAAGAATCTTGGTGTCATTTCTGATTCCTCCCTCTCTTATTCCGCCCACATAAATCACATTAAGAAACTGTCTTACTTTCACCTCTGTAACATATCCTGTGTTCACTCCTTCCTCTCCTTTTCTAATACTGAGAAACTTGTCCATGCTTTTATCACATCCCACATCGATTATTGTAATGTCCTACTGGCAGGCGCCCCTTCTAATCTTATATCACAGCTCCAACTTATTTAAAACTCGGCTACAAGAGTCCTTACACTGACCAGCAGCAGTGAACATATAACACCCATCCTGCTCCGCCTTCTCTGGCTCCCCGTGTCTTACAGAATCGAATATAAAATTCTACTAATAACCTACAAAGCCTTAAACAACCTTGCTGCAAACTACATCAATGACCTTCTCCATCACTATGTGCCTGTCCGCCCACTAATGTCCTCTGATTCTGGCAATCTTGTTGTGCCCCACACTAATCTACACTCCATGGGTGACAGCAGGGCCTTCAGGTGAATAGCGCCCAGACTCTGTAGTGACCTACCGAAATTTATCAGGTCAGCTGACTCCATGAATTCTTTTAAAAAACAACTCGAAACTCATCAGTTCAGTAAGGCTTTTAGCTCTACTTGACTTTATTATCCTTCTCTCAGTTTACCTCTATGTCAAGATGCTCAGGTAACCTGTATGTGTGTGTGCTAGACCATCAATTATGTTGTCTGTTAGGCTTTTTCTCTGAATTTACTGGCTTAATCTTCTTTATTTATCTGGTTTGTACAATGTTATACACTGTATACCCTGCCGTTCTTTCTTAAATTCTGTGAAGTGCCTTGAGCATGGGAAAGGCACTATATAAATAAAATGTATTATTATTATATTATTATTATCTTCCCACAAGAAATACATAAGCCCATATGCAATTTGTTCAAGAAATGTGCTGATGAGTCAGTTTGGTTGTAGCTAATAAAGGAGGATTTCCAAGTGCACTGACGCTAACGATACGTCTTTTGACTTTCTCTGTTCTGGTTTGTTCCATCTTTAGAATTTCTGAACTTGTTTATTTTCTGTTTTTATTTTTTTATTATTTTAACTGTATTTAACTGTATTTTAACATTTTTCTGTACCATTTTCAGCAGTCATCTTCCATGGGTACAACCATTTGTATGATGTTTCTACTAGCCAGGATGTCACAAAAGCAGACCATAGACATAAAAAGGTTTGGGGTAGCCACCTGTATATTGTGCTTGGCTGCAAATGGGTTTTAAATTGATTGAGATGATCACAGGTTCGAGCCCACAACAGAACTGAAAATAACAGGAACATATGGTGGCTTTGAAGACCAGGACCAGATGTGATGTTATTGGGGCTGGAACCGGAAGTGATGTCTTTTGTCCCGGAAGTGATATTGTCTATGGCGCTAGGCCCAGAAGTGACATCATCACTGGGGCCGGGACCTAGTGAGATATCCCATGGATGGTCTGCAGAAGATTGAAAAGAGAGTTAGTGCAGCTCACTACCCCCTGGTCTGGCGTGGTAGTACTATTCTTAAGGCCTTTCAGATGTCTCCCAATCGCATGTGTGTGACAAGGCTCCCCCCCAAAGAGACCCCAGCCCAGACCCATCGGGTCGGGCATCTCTGACTAAGAAGGGCATCAGCATTGTCATTGAGAGAACCCTTACAATGAATAAGCGAGATCTTATACGGTTGAACATCAAGAAACCACCTGTTGACCCGTGGATTCGACTCTTTGTGAAGGGCCATCCACTGTAAAGGAGCATGATCCGTAACAAGAGTGAACTCACGTCCCAAGAGGGAGAATAAAAGGAAGCTAAAAGTTAGGCATTTTCAATATTGGTGCTGACGTAAGAGCCTGCCTTAAGTCACAAAATGCAGCGTCTTGTCTTATCAATTCATATCTCACTATTAGGAGCCCTCTTCTTTGTTAAATCAATCAAGGGCACCGCTCTCTCTGAAAACCTAGGTACAAACCGCGGGTAATACCCAGCTAATCCGAGGCCACTTTGGACACACTTCGATATGGCATCAACCTTTGGACACTGTGGCTTTACAGTACCCTGACCCACCAGGTAGCCTAAATATTTAGCTTCTTTTAACCCAAAAAATATTTTTTTAGATTGATTTGAAGCCCGGCTTCTCCCAGCATCTGCAATACTGCTCTGACCTGCTGTAAGTGTTCCTTCCTTGTGCTGGAATAAATGACTATGGCAGCACTATACACGATATGGGGGCAGAGCAATTTATCCACCATACACTGGAAAGTCACATGTAACCCAAATGGAAGGATACGATACTGCCAGCATCTGCTAGTGGTGCTAAACGTGGTCTTGACCTTAGTGGAATCCATTAAAGGAACCTGCCAGTACCCTTTCGTCATTTCAAGTGTGGTCAAATAATTAGCCTGCCCCAGCCTCTCAAGGAGGTTGTCCACTCGAGGCATTGGATAAGCATCAAATTGGGAGACTTGATTAAGCCAAAGGAAGTCACTGAAAAACCTCCAACTCCCATCAGGCTTACTAACCAAGATGATCAGACTAGACCAGGGGCTAAAGCTTTCCTCTATCACTCTTACTTCCAGCATGCGCTTGATTTCAAGCTCCACCTGCTTTCTTTAACTCAGGAAGCCGATAAGGGCACTCTCGAACAATAATTCCAGGCTCTGTCACTATGCCGTGTGCAATCAGAGAGGTCCGTTCATTCTTTTCGCTTACAACCTCTGGGACAGACAGGATAGCGGCTTCGACCTCCCCTCTCTGTTTAGATTTTATTTCAGAGCCGAAGTTAAGGATATTTTTCAGAGCAAATAATGAGTGGGGCTGAGCTGAGGAGGGATCGGGATACCTTTCCTTCCATGGCTTCAAGAAGTTTACATGACAAATCCACTTGCTCAGCCGATGAGTGGGTTGTTTCACCAGGTAATCAATGAGCCCTTTCCTCTCCTTAACCTTGTTAAGGGCCTTGCCAATGGGCTAGCAGTTTAGAATGGGAGGTAGGAACTAAAACCATGACACAATCCCCCAGGTGGATTTTTCGGAGAGTCGTGTAGCGGTTATATTAACGGGCCTGTGCTGCTTGCACCTCCTCCATGTGAGTTTTTAATATGGGTCAAATTTTTCCCAATTGATCGTGTAATTGTGCAATGTACTTCAATTTATTTTTAGAGAGAAGAGCCTCTCTTTCCCATTCTTCTTTCAAAATATCCAAAATTCCCCAGGGTTGTCGTCCATATAAAAATTCAAAAGGTGAGAACTCCGTAGAGGCTTGTGGGACTTCCTAATAGGCAAAGAGAACGAGTGCGAGGAGCTGATCCCAGTTCCTCCCGTCCTCGCTGACCACCTTGAGAAGCATCTGTTTGAGAGTCTGATTAAACCTCTCGACTAGACCATTGGTTTGAGGGTGATACACCGCAGTCTTTAAGTGCTTTATTTTAAGTTACTTGCCCATTTCCCTGAACGTCTCCGAGGTAAAAGTCCCTTCATTCGTAAAGACTTCTTTAGGGATTTTGCCTCGCGCAAAGACCCCTACAAGTTTTCGTGCAATAGCCTTGGAGGTAGCTGAGTGTAAAGGAACAGCCTCTGGATATCGGGTAGCATAATCCACGAGAACTAATATATCTTGTGTCCTCAGACAGAGGGCTCTAGGGGTCCTACAATATCGATCCCAATCCTTTCAAAGGGGACATCGATCAAGGGAAGGGTGACGAAAAGAGCACGGTCCCTCCTAGGAATTTGCCATAATTGACACTTTGGATACGAGATACAAATATGGCGAACCTCCTCATTAATCCCCGGCCAATAAAATCGGAGCTTGATACACTCTAACGTTTTCTTGGTGCCCAAATGGCCTCCTATGAGGTGGGTGTGTGCTAACTCACAGACCTGCCGCTGGTAGGTTCGTGGGATTAACAACAACTTTCACACCTCCCCCTCATGCTCCGCTACCCAATACAACAGATCATTTTCAATCATAAAGTGAGGACCCTGTTTCATGGGCTGATAAGTTTGTTAGCCATTGATTGGCACAACTGCATTTTAATCAAATTTCAGGGAATTGTCGTTGCACTGCTCCCTTTTGAAAGAGGCCAGAGTTTCTCTAAATTAAAACTGCATTTCAGAGAGACGATATGGTCTGACCTCAAGTGTGGGGTTAGCTCCCGGTTCGTTGAGGCACTGGGAGATGACATTTCTGCCTGTGACAGTCCCGGAACTTCCCCATCCGCCTCGTGGCCTTCCATATCTTTCTCTATTGGCTGAGAACATGGCGTGAAAACACCTGGAGAAGGATCAATTCATGGGTGTAGTCAGTACTATACCACATTTATTATTAGACCAGTCCCGCCCTAGGATCATCGAGAAAGGTGGATTTGGGAGGACTGCTACGGGAAATTTTTTAAGCAATCCTCCATGACTGATGAAACATAGGGCAGTTTTATTATGCCGGATTTCTCCGTGTATACAAGTTATACTGGTCTTTAATTTTACCCATTGTTGCTGTAGTACATATCGGCGATCTACAATGGTAATGTTGCTGCCGGAATCATAGAGTGCTTCGACTTTAAATCCATTGACAATTACTACTCCCGTATTTGATATCGTCAAGGGGTTTGTTAGTGCACATAAGCCTCTCTTCTCTCTCCATCTGCACACCTCCTTATTCCTGAGCAGGTTGCGCACCCACGGGTCCGGAGACTTGGGAACAGGCTCTGGCTTGTAAGGAAGGGGCAGATTTGGTGGGACGCAATCCCCATAGTGTCCGCTAGAGGACCGTTCTGCTCTCTCAGATTGTGAGGCCGTCCTAGATGTCTCAATGAGCTCATCCATGTTTAGAAATTCTCCCCAGACCGGCTGGGTGAAATATTCAGGTAATTCTCTGATTAAGAGGAAGCAGGCGACCTGCTGCACGATCTGGAAGGAGGTCTGTTCAAATGGCCTTATCCAGTAATGCCATCCTTTCCCAGAGAGCAAATGTTTGTTCCTGGTTTGGCCGCTCAGGGTAAAATCAGTAGAAATTTGTATCATTGCTGTACAAACATGAAAACAGAGCATAAAATGACAGTGCCCTTAATGAATGTCCATATTAAAATGGTGATGAAATAATATCACTAAAATGATGACAAAATTAAGCAACAGTTGAGCAAACAAAATATTAATATGAAAAAAAGTTAAAATGAAAGAAAAAAATAATCACAATGTAAACACAACAGAACCCTCCACCTTCTAAGGCACGGGCTGCCAATTCACCTGCCATGCTTCCCAGTGTGTAACCAGGCAAACTGTGGTAAAAGGCGAGGTGTGTGAACGTCAGACATAACCTAAAGACTTGTCCTCTTGGCCATAACCTTTCATGTAAACAAAATTTTTAGCTGCTGTTTCTTGCCTCCTTAATTGCAAAATGTTCAGAACTTCGTATCCTTTTCCCATTAATAGTAGTTGGAGAAAGAGTAGAAGATTTCTGAAGAAACTGACTAGAAAGAACTGGTTTTACTGTGAAACATCAACTTCTGAATTAATTCAAAAATATTGTGGAGAACCAGAGCCCCAAATCAACTAAGGATTAAAAAAAACTCTTTTAAGTGAGTTTTGTGATAGTAAAATTACAAGCAAAACAAATTTAGCATCAGTTTCACAAAGCCGTACGCAAAGGAATCTCATCTGTTTCACACATCAATACCAGCCATATTGTGTAATGTTACAGTTTACATAATCTATGGTGGCCATCACAAGATGGTGGTGTGGTTTGTGTTGGCCAAATGTGCAAACAGGAATTTCATTGTACTGTTTACATGTGATAATAAATCTGGAATGAGCTGATTCCATTACACCTTTTTAAAAAATAAAGCCTTTTATGTTTAAAAAAGCTAACACTGTTGTCCACCTGCATATCATCCCTAAGTTTGAAATTCCAATCGACAATTAGCAAAATGTTGTATGTACTGCAGATAAGAAAAATATTAAGGAAATTGGGAAAAAAGCGCAATTTAGGCAACAGAACCAAGACACGATGTTACAGAATGAAGCATTATTTTTTTTTTCTTTAGGGCATACTGCACTTAAGCACTTTGAGCTACATTTTTTTTGTATGAAAATGTGCTATATAAATAAATGTTGTTGTTGTTACTGAATTGCTGTTGTTAATATAAAGACAGAGGATGGCTTTTTTGAGAGAGTAAAAATAATTACTAATTTTTACTGTTTGTTGTTTAAACATTTGTTTCAGCCCACTTCATGATTAAGCAGGTTGTATTGAAGTCTTTGATGACAACAAAAGGCTCATGATTTGCAGCAATTTTATTAATGAATAAGTAAATTACCTTGCAATCATCATTACAACATTACCGTATTTTACACTATACCTCTCTTGTAGTTTCTTTCTTCCCACTATTCACAGGCTATCACCCTTTACAACTACAGCGGAGACCCGGGCACACCTGCTGCCCCAACCCGACACAGACAGGCAAAGACACCAGCTCAGTCCAACACAAAGCACTTTATTCAGGAAAAGTGACCCCGACCCGGAGCAGTGTCCGAGGACTGATACTACCAGTTACACGCACAGTAATCACTGTCCCTTTCCTAAGGAGTCTTGCAGCCTCCTTCCTTCTCTACACCTTTTCGGTGAGCTTCATCCACCTCCTCCCAACTCTGGCCTCCAAATGAGGTGAGGCTGCCCCTTATATTCTGCATCCTGGGAGTACTTCTGGTGTTGCATCCTCATGACCTGGGAATACTTCTGGCTAAGGTGGCAGCCCTGTCCACAAGGGCTCAACAATCCTAGCAGCACCACTGTTGGTCCCCACGGCACCCAACAGGGCTGTAGTGAACTCCCATTGTGGCCTGCGGTGATCCGTGGAGCTGTGGCAGCCCAGGAGGGCTGCTAACTAACGGTTCAGGAGGGGCAGTGCACTTCATAAACTACCTCCCGCTGTCCTTCCATTCTGGAGGCATCCTGGCCAGACATGAATGCCAGCTGCCTCTTACACTACCTATGAAATGTATCTTGTTCAAGCTTTAATTTTCTTTAGGTCAGCCTACTAAAGCTTTTTACTTATCACATGCCATGCTGTCTGATATCCTCTACTCCTTTAGAATGATGCTGCCTGATTTGCTTCTTTAATCTTCACTTTATCCATAATACTCCTCTATTTTACTCCTAATAGCTCAGAGCACTTGTTAAGATAAAAGGG
Organism: Polypterus senegalus; assembly: GCF_016835505.1. Lineage (NCBI taxonomy): Eukaryota > Metazoa > Chordata > Cladistia > Polypteriformes > Polypteridae > Polypterus > Polypterus senegalus. The sequence continues at coordinate 30,288 of NW_024384976.1, forward strand.
ATGATTGTGTGGTCCTCCCACTCATCACTTCAAGGGTCTTCTCTCTTCATTACTTCAACAAATGTCATATCTATCTCAGCATGCCTTCAGTCTTTCACAATGACGCTTGCAATATCCATTTTAATTATTTTTTTATGTCTCTGAGCCTATTTTGAACATCCATTTAGTATCTAAACTCACATTTTCCATAGTAGAAGGTCACAATCCCAGCAGGAATCAATCCTGTATGTCACAGTGCAACAAGTCACTTTTGAGTTGATAATCAATTAGCTTAGGAAGGGAGAGGGTGGTGCAGTAATCCAGTCAGGGGGATGATATGCCACCTCCAAAGACCCTGTGAACCAAGGTACTGTAGAGCAGCACCACTAATCACAATGTAAACCTAATATTTAAAGAAATTATTAACTGATGGAATTTTTTTTTACTTTTTAATTTTTTTTTTAATTTCCATGAATTCATCTGTATTTTTCAAACAGTTATGGAAATATTAAAATAAAACAAAACTGTAAGCATTAAAGAAAGACTTACAATAGGAAGCCTGGAGTGGTATTTTGCTTAGAGGTTCATCTGTTGGACTGTTTCCTTTGCTCATGGAGGACCCATCACTGTATGTTAATGTAATGCTTTGTTGTGGGAAATCCTCGATGACGAGTTCAAGTACGTTTAAGATTTTGAGTGAACCATTAACTGAAAGTTCACATGTTGTCTGAAAAAATGCAAAACAAGAATAAACAATGAGAAACACTTCAACAACTTCACACAAGGCTGAGACACAAAATCTAAGGGAGCTCATTGGCCAGATGTGCAATTATATGATCAGTGTCACAGAAGAAGAATTTGACTTTAAAGGGTCACACCACAGAAATTTTTCATTCAGATTATTTCAATTTATTCTTAGTAGGCTTGTTTCCAAATAAAGGCCCTGCATACTCTGTTTTCCTTTAAAGTTTAAAAGCTCCACAAATATGGAATAATCTACCTATAGAGATACACCAGGCTGGAATGACAGAGTTGTTTAAATCGTGACTTAACACTTATTTTTTTAATCAGAATTTTGTTAAATGTGTAGCTGATCAAAATTCACTGAGGCTGGTGGTAGAAAAAAGAATACAGAGATCCTGTCCTTGAGGAAGTTTGCACAAACTGACTCTGTATTTTATTCTTTTCTCTCTCTTAGATATGTGATAGAATGGCCAGTTGTCTTTTTCTTCACTGGAGTGTTTTCTTTCCTTTTCCTCACTGACCATCTTTCCTGCGTAAGGTGCTATATAAATAAATGTTACTGTTGTTATTTCTGGTGGTACTTCCCAAGATTTGCCTGGAATTATTAAGTGGCACCGACTTAAAATCGTTTCATTTTGAGTGTGGAGTTGAGAGGAGTGTAGATGACAGGAGATGAAGTGAGGCTAGCAGATCTAAAAATGAACAGGAGACGAAAAGGGAGAACATTGTGTGTATAACGGGCAGATTTCAAAATCCTCCTTTTAACATAAAATGCCTTAAATGGCCAAGGTCCGGCTTCCTTATGTAGCCCAAGTAAAAATGTGCTTAACTAACTGATTTATGTAAATAAGTTACTGATGTAAAAATGTAAATGTTTGTGTTTTAAACTGTTCATTTTAGTATAGTAGTTCGTTTACGTGGTTATGCAGACTTTTATTTTGATAATCGGAAGGGTAGAGAAAATGGAAGGGGGTGGAATAACCGGCTTTAGAGGAAAACGGGGATTGAGGAGTAAAAGAGAGAGCGTGATGCCGAGGTGGTGTAATAGAAAGTTTTGGAGACAAGTTATCAGCAAGATAATTAATGGAATACGAACTGCTGATATAGATGGAGAATTTCGATTAGACGTTCAAAGTGTCTATCCGGCGATGAACCACTCGTTAACTCAGCGAGGGGAAGTAGCAAGGTGATGAGGCAGCAGCTAAATTAGCTCAACGCACTTCTGGTGGACTTTCGCTTAATTGGAGACGCTTTTGGATTAGCTCAGCAGTGGTTCCCTGCTCGCAGACAGAGGCAGACGGGTCAGGAGGATTTGTTGGACCGATACCACCATTGACAAGTAAGGTACCTCTTTTGTTTTATTTGTTGCTCATGGTGGAGTGAAAGGACCGCTAAGTTTTTGGTCACAACGTTCACAAGCACCGAATCAGGCCTGCAACGTTTTGTTTCAATACGAGTGACAAGACTGAATGTGTTTTTATTTTATTATTGACTAGCAAAATACCCGCGCTTCACAGCTTAGAAGTAGTGTGTTGAAGAAGTAATGAAAAAGAAAAGGAAACATTTTAAAAATAACGTAACATAATTGTCAATGTAATTGTTTTGTCACTGTTATGAGTGTTGCTGTCATATATATACACACACAGACACACACACATATAAACATATATATACATATACCCATATACATATACATACATATATACAGTATATATACACATACATATATACATATATATATATATATATACACACATACATCCACATATATATACATATATACACACATACATATACACACATATATGTGTGTGTATATATACTGTATATATATGTATGTGTATATATATATATAATTGTGTATGTGTGCGTGTTTATATATATATAGTTTTACTGTCAAATAATGCAAAGAGTATGTGACACGTGTTTCACCCTAATTCTGGGCTCATCAGGTGTACACACTCACTGCACCCCCTCTCTGCACCTCTAGCGTTGCGCATGTGGTTAGTTTATTTGACAGTTTGTAGACCGGGGTAATTACATTCAAGGCATTCGTAGTCTGAATCACAATCTGACTGTGTGGGTGGTCACCTACCAGGTAACACTTGTGGTGGGTCAGCAAGTCGGCTAACATCCACCACGGTGCCCTCTTTCAGTTGCAAGAAGCAGATCATAGAATGGTTGAAATAGTTTTACTGTCACATAATGCAAAGAGTACGCAACACGTGTTTCACCCAATTTCTGGGCTCATCAGGCGTACACACTCACTGCACCCCCTCTGGGGAATCGAACCTCGGACGTCAGCGCTTGAGGCGAAGCCTTTTGCGTTGCGCCATGGTGTTTGGTTCGTTTATTTGACAGCATGTAGACCGGGGTAATTACATTCAAGGCATTCGTAGTCTGAATCACAGCCTAACTGTATGGGTGGTTACCTGCCAGGTAACGCTTGCGGTTGGTCAGCAAGTCGGCTAACATCCGCCACGGTGCCCTCTTTCAGTTGCGAGAAGCAGATCATAGAATGGTTGAAATAGTTTTACTGTCAAATAATGCAAAGAGTACGCGACACGTGTTTCGCCCTAATTCTGGGCTCGTCAGGCATACACATTCACTGCACCCCTTCTCGGGAATCGAACTTCGGACGTCAGCGCCACGGCTTGTGGTTTGTTTATTTGACAGTATGTAGATTGGGATATATATATATATATATATATATATATATATATATATATATATCTATCTATCTCTATATATACAGTATATATATATATATATATATATATTGTAAAAGGCGCTATATAGCCCGACCCGGCACAAACCACGCAGAGGCACGTGTATAAAACACACAGGCTTTATTCTTTTTTCTTCAGCCGTGGGGCACGTCTTCCCCGTGTCCCACAGGCCCAACACAGTTCCAAAGCACAAAGCACAAAAGTATAACCAAGCCTTTTTCGCCACCACCACTCCTCCCAGGCAACCTCGTCCTCTTCCTCCCGATTCTTGCCAGCAATGAAGGGAGGTTGGCCCGTTTTATAGCCCACCCGGAAGTGCTCCAGGTGCCTGACCAGCTGGTCTTAATTGCACCTCCAGGTGGGGCTGGCAAGTCGTCCAATGTGGCAGCTGGCTCTCCGCAGCACCCCTAGCAGCCACCCCATCTCCCAACCGGGCTGTGGTGGACTCCATGTCCCATGGAGCCACGGGGGAGACTGAGGAAGGACCCACGGCGAGGGAGACTGCCCCAGGCGCCCCGGGGAAGGTATTGCACTGTCCACGGTGGCTTCCCCGGGACGTATGCAGCAGAGGCATCCCGGCCGGGCATGGAACCCGGCTGTCCATCACAATATATATATATATATATATATATATATATATATATATATATAAATACCTGCGCCGCAGGAGAAGTAGTGTGTTAAAGAAGTTATGAAAAAGAAAAGGGAACATTTTAAAAATAACGTAACATGATTGTCAACGTAATTGTTTTGTGACTGTTATGAGTGTTGCTGTAATCAAGGATTTAATTATCATTATTTCTTTCAATCAGGTTCGTATTTGGAGGATGTGCTGTGTTCAAGTTACATTCCGTGTTTGTCAATCGTTGTAAAGATAACATGTTTCATTCATCGATTCCTTTCTTAATGCATCAATAAACAGCTCGTCTTCTTCTTTATTTGAGACACCACACACTGCATGCACGGGTTTTTTTTACACTGTCTTCCTTTAGCTGGACATTGACTTTTTCCACCGTGTGCTTTGTTTCCGCAGCAGCTGCACTTATGAATATGCTTGTATGCATCACTCGCTTCATAATCTTCTGCTGCCTTTTCAATTGCGTAATGCATTTTTGTTCAGCGCTCTTTAGAGCTGTTGCTTTTTGTCTGCGTACTGCGTTCACAGTCAGTTCACGTGAGCCGCTCGGAGTACATGCATCGAAGGTTCTCAGCTGTGCTTGTGCCATCTTGTGCGATGTCCACAGCTTTATTTAATGTTAGCTAAGACCCGGCACTTAAAAGTTTCTTTTGCAGTTTCGCTGAGTTTGTGCCAAACACCACCCTTACCATCTCATCTTCGTCTGCATAAGCACAGTCCTTCACCCGCGAATATTTAGCGGCAGAGTGTTTCTATTGGATTGCTGTTGATGGACGGCCTAATATGGGCAGGCACTCAATTACGTGGGAGGCGTGACAATGAGGGACGCAACTTCGCCTCACACGCCGACCGAGCTGCAGGCTATGGCTTGTATATATGTACATAAGTAGGTTCCAGTTATGACTGTTATGCGTAGAATTTCGAAATGAAACCTGCCTAACTTTTGTAAGTAAGCTGTAAGGAATGAGCCTGCCAAATTTCAGCCTTCTACCTACACGGGAAGTTGGAGAATTAGTGATGAGTCAGTCAGTCAGGCAGTCAGTGAGGGTTTGAGTGTAATATAGTTCCTGATTATTTCCAGTTTATTAATTGTGTTTTGTTGGTTTATAATTAAACAGGGAGTTTATCATTGTTTATAACCCAGTTTCTTGGTGTTTATTATAAGTTTGTGTAGTATGAACAATTGATTTGGGAACACATGTTAACGGGTAACTTCTTCAATTTTGATTTATTTGTTACTAGCAAAATACCCGCGCTTCGCAGCAGCGAAGTACTGTCTTAAAATTTTTATTAAGAAGAAAATTAAACCTTTTTAAACTGTGGGAAAATATACCAATAATTATTTGTTAAGGATCTCTTTGTATACCACATTGTGAGTTCGGCCCTCCGGTTGTAATATGACCAAGCTGTGCGCTGAGCTTACTCTTGAGCATGCAACGTACAGTTGGCCATGTGAACAGTAATCTTGTTTCAGATCTCACAGCTTGGATTGCTGCTGTCATAATCAGTTTGAGTTTCATGGTTTGTTTCAATTACGACAGTATATGTAGGAGCTGTGTTGAAGAGACATTCGGCATCTGTCAAGTGTTGTAAGCATACAACCGGTTTCATCGATAACTTCACATCCAGCTTTTGAGAGTTTAAACATTCATAAACATCAAAGTGTCCACTACTGAAATCGTCACCTATGAATCTAAGATGTTTAAGAGGCATTGGCGGTTGTCGAAAGGTGTAAAATATTTGGCCATTTCGGTAAACTTGAAAGTGACAACTGAACAATTCAGCGGCAGCCGTCAACTCACATGCAGAACCATAGGTGAAGGGCTTAAGCATTTCACTCTTCTAGTGCTCCTGTGTAGTATAATTATCTCTTGTACCATCATCAGTCCACACCTTGAACCTGTCCCAGTCATTCAATACATAAGACACAATGTTCCTCCGGATATCAATAGTGAGCCTGATATGGCCGTGCAATATGTAACAAAGAGAATGGAAAAGGTAGGTGCCATCTCCGGGCATGGAAACCACTTGGTAAGTGACAGTTCTTTGATCGATGGTGATCACCTCGATAGACATGTTAATGGGGGTACGGTTGGAATGATAAAGGAAATGGTACCTGAACAATGTAAAGTAACTCTAAAACACCTACACAATCGTAATAAACAAACAACAAAACAGCGGAGAAGCCGTGGATTAAATAAAAAGGCTGTAGTTATCAGCAGGGAGACGTGAATCCTGTGGCGAAGCAAGGAAGGGATTGTAGAGACTGGAGCGACGGACGGCCTTATATAGGCAGGCAGCCAACAACGTGGGAGGCGTTGGGATGGGGGACCCAACACCGCCTCACATGGTGACCGAGCTGCAGGCTATGTACGTATATATGTACGTAAGTAGGATTCAGTTAGTGTTGCTAACTCGCGTACCAAATTTCTTGAAGATGGGCCCATAAGTAACAAAGACCGTTGAAAAGTTCAATATAGCGGCCGACAGTGGTATCATACCACCGAAATAAGTACATACATTGGTTTCAGTTAGTGCAGGGAAGCCGCCTACCAAATTTCGTGAAGATTGCGCCATAAATAAGAAAGTTCAACATGGCGGATGTTGTCGACCGTTATGACCGTTACACGTAGAATTTCGAAATGAAACCTACTTTAGTTTTGTAAGTAAGCTGTAAGGAATGAGCCTGCCAAATTTCAGCCTTCTACCTACATGGGAAGTTGGAGAATTAGTGATCTTGGAAAGTTCAATATGGCGGCTTACAGTGGCGTCATACCACCGAAATAAGTACGTACATTGGTTTGGGTTAGCGCAGGGAAGCCGCCTACCAAATTTCGTGAAGATGGGGCCATAAATAAGAAAGTTCAACATGGCTGACGTTGTTGACCGTTATGACCATTACGCGGAGAATTTCGAAAATGAAACCTGCTTAACTTTTGTAAGTAAGCTGTAAGGAATGAGCCTGCCAAATTTCAGCCTTCTACCTACACGGGAAGTTGGAGAATTAGTGACATTGGAAAGTTAAATATGGTGGCTGAAAGTGGCGTCATACCACCGAAATAAGTACGTACATCGGTTTTGGTTAGCGCAGGGAGGCCACCTACCAAATTTCGTGAAGATGGGGTTAGCCTTCTACCTACACGGGAAGTTGGAGAATTAGTGACGTTGGAAAGTTAAATATGGTGGCCGACAGTGGCGTCATAACATCGAAATAAGTATGTACATTGGTTTCGGTTAGCGCAGGGAAGCCGCCTACCAAATTCAGTGAAGATGGGGCAATAAATAAGAAAGTTCAACATGGCGGACGTTGTCAACCGTTATGGCCGTTACGTGTAGAATTTCAAAATGAAACCTGCTTATCTTTTGTAAGTAAGCTGTAGGGAATAAGCCTGCCAAATTTTAGCATTCTAACTACTCGGGAAACTGGAGAATTAGTGATGAATGAGTCAGTGAGTGAGTGAGTGAGTCAGTCAGTGAGGGCTTTGCCTTTTATTAGTATAGATTACCTGACCAGTGTATTGCTAGAATTAATTAATAATGTTTTGTTCATAGTGACCCAAGACTCAAAATATTAAAGTAATTAAAATCATAATAATTTAGGCATTGGAGTAAAGATCTCAGGGCCCCTTTCTGCGCACAGAATAGAGTTTGGGCTACACTTATCTGAACTTATCATGACTTACAAACCTGAGTGCACATTAAGATCTCAAGATGCCGGCCTGCTTATGATTCCAAGGATTAATAAAATCACAGTGGGAGGTCATGCTTTTAGATCCTAGCTGAAGATTCACTATTCCAGTTTAGCACACCCTGACTAAAGCTGAAGATTAACTGTGCAGACTGCATCTCTATTGTTAGTCATTATCACTAAAACATAAGTAACATGATCTTTCTAATTTGTTACTAACCCTCACCTATTCTGTTTCTCTTCTTGGTACTCACATGTGGCACTTGGTGCCTCGGCCCACTGCCAAGTTGCTTTGCCTGCCTAAATAAAAGTCACTTCTGATGGAGGATCACATGAATCGTCGGGTAGAGGGGTCCTTTCATCGGATTGGCTAGCCCAGAGCTGACTCAACTGTTGAATGGCTAATAGGGGGAGGCAGCTTGATGGCCGAGGTCACCAGGACTCTTGAACAAATCCAAATTGTATTATGTAATATCATGTACTATTGAATTCTGCTCTGTACTTGTAATATTTGTATTGCAGTGTTATATTGTATTGAGGATTACTTTTGTCCTGTTCTGTGTATTGTATTATATTTACCCCTGTTTTTTGACATCCTGTACGACTACAAGGGTTTTTTTTAGGAGTTTTTCCTTGAGTGTCAAGGCTGGGGGTCTGTCAAGAGGCAGGGCCTGTTAAAGCCAATTATAGCACTCCTTGTGTGATTTTGGGCTACACAAAAATAAATTGTATTGTATTGTAATTGTATAAAGGAGTGGATAACTGCAGTAGGCACCCAACAGGCTAGTCAGGGATATAACATCTTGTTTAAATAGGTTCAGAGGGGCAGCATATTAATTATTTCTGTAAGAGCCATTTGCTAGTTAGGTTATTATAAGTTGACAGAAGCATTTTCTTAGTTATGTTAAATGTTTTCCTATAAATTAGTGCACAGTATATGTGAGGTTCTTATAACAAACACAAGCTGAATTGAATTTGTATATTCTAACTATTTCTTGTCCCTCTGACTACAGTTTAGCCTCAGTTAGTGACCTGCCTTGCTGTAAGTAAGACATGGAGGGGACACAGCTTCAAACCATGCTTTAATGTGCCCTACCACACTCAGGTGTATGTGCAGCGCCGTATGTTTAGAACGTACTGAATGTGAAGTAAAACAAAGAGAAATAACTTATCTTTAAGTATAAAAAATTACTGAAGTTCAACAAGAAATGCGAGTTTAAGAAAAAACATTTTTTCCTTTTTTGCCTTTTATCCAATGTGTGTAACAACTTTTCTCTATTCTTGTATGGACTGTTTGCTTTGAAATTTCACTAAAGCTTTTTAAAATGAATTTTTGGACTGAGAAATTTCTTCTGGTATGCTTTTAGCTTGATCTTGACTTACCTGCAGTTTCCTTTGCAGTTACTACATATGAGTTCTTACTCCTTAGTGGGAATAGATTTGGTTGACAAAGTACTTTTTCTTATAAATTAATTGTCCTCCTTGAAAATGAATATGAGTTTGGGCTTGATTTGAAATGCCCTTAACAGTCACAAAACGGAATAGGTGTTTTCTATTAAAAAGTGCATTTTGGTTTGAAGGTTAAACTAAGGAATAATTTATATAAGTATTTTAATAAAACAATTAAATTGAATCAATATTTGCTTAATAAAGATCATTAATGGGTTCCAAGTTACTGCATGAAAGGCTAGTAATTGAACTAAAAGATATTAGAATTTAAGGCAAATGTGAAGATGGACACAAGAAGAAAATGTATTTTACAAATTGGCTGATGTCAAAAGTGGACTCCCTCATGGATCACTGATGCGACTGTTTCTTTTTTTTTGAGCATTTTTGCATATTATGCGAGAAGCACCTATCGTGACAGCTACGTCTGTCTGTCTGTCTGTCTGTCTGCATGAAACAACTCAACCTAATATCAATTTGGATCAATTGGGTCAAAATGTGTCACACCTATTCTTTAAAGAAGTTTGTTCAGACAGTGCAATTTTCATTGACATATCTCAAATGGTTCATGCTGCACAAGGTTTTTAAATTTCAAAATCTCCCATTGAAAACAATCAGTGTATTTACAAACTTAACTTAAAACGGAGAAACGTTCTTTGCGACTTTAACTATGAATTACTTTTCAGTTTCAATTTCTCCTTGAAAATGTTTGCCTAAACTTATATATTTTGTATATTTTTTATCTTTTACTTATCTGACAGCCAGTGACATTATTTGGCAATGAGAGCGTTTCAGAGTGAACTGGCTGACCAGTCAGGAATCTCGCGGTCATCCCGGAGCTGTGTCATGCCATCATTATGGGATGGTATAATTAAAATACTATCAAGATAAATAAATTTTTCTTATGGTCAGATTGAGTAAGCCAAGATCAATAGGTAATTTGAAAGGGTCACTGATTTTCCTAATGTAATCAGCACCATTGACCATACACATATTGTAAAAAAGACAGCATCACAGCATGAAATTGCTTTGGTAAGCAGAAAGCACTTTCATTCAATTAATATACAATTAAATTATGATCTATACTAATAAAAGGCAGAGCCCTCACTGACTCACTCACTCACTGACTCATCACTAATTCTCCAACTTCCCGTGTAGGTAGAAGGCTGAAATTTGGCAGGCTCATTCCTTACAGCTTACTTACAAAAGTTGGGCAGGTTTTATTTCGAAATTCTATGCATGATGGTCATAACTGGAACCTATTTTTCTCCATATACTGTAATGGACGTTAGCTCGATGGCCGTGGGGGGCGGAGCTGCGTGCTGCAAACTAATATTAAGGCGCTTTGCACTTTCTTTTGCACGTATACGATTATGAGGTCGCGGAAGACACGCCCAGGAATGGAGGACCGACAGTGCCATCCCTGCCGGTTAATGGCAGGGACGTCTCACCAGTCTACACAAGACCCACCGCGACAGTCCCCAAAAGGCGCTCATATCGTCAGCGAAGACATCTCTCTATACTATATAAAAGAAAAAGGCAACTTTCCTTTCTTTACACCTTTTTTCCTTTTATCCCAAACCAAAGCCTTTCTCTCTTAACACTGCAGAGGACACAAAACTAATTTTCTTTAATTGTTGGTAATGACAGATAAGGCTCATTGCCAGAGACAGAAATTTGGACGTTCATACAGAAAATGTAATTTCTATACCACAGCGGTCGTGTAGCGCCTTTCACAAGGGATCTGCTACCGAGAGATGATCCATATACATTTTAGCTGCTGTTAGTACTACTTACCTGTTGTGTTACGCAGTCTTTGAAATGTAGTTTACCTGAAACCACTCCAGTAGTGTTCAATGTAGCTTTACTTCTTAAAACGTTAATGTTTTACTGTTTAATAATTTATAGACTACATTTTATTTTTTTTCCCTTGCACTCAATGACAAAAGCTATACACACACATATAGACACATACATATATATACACATATATATACTTGTATTACAAAAAATTACTGTGTATATATATATATACATACACACGCACACCTATCTACATTATATATACACACACATACATACACACACACACACACACATATATATAATTTGTGTGTGTGTATGTATGTATGTGTGTGTATATGCAGTATAATGTAGATAGGTATGTGTATATATATATGTGTATATGTAGATATGTATATATGTATATATTGTCACGCATGCGCGAGTAGGAGATGGTGGACGGATCTTAAAACACATCGAAGGATTTTCGCTGGCGGGGAATGGCAGGGTACTAACCTTGTTTCTTTGTTTTCCAGACCCAAAGACACTCCGCCATAAGACCTGCCCGCAGTACGTCTACTTCCGCCCTCCCTCCGCCATCTTTGATGACGTCATTGTCTCCCATCATCCATCACTTCTTCCCAGCATTCCTGCACTTCCGGCTCCTCCCATATAAAAATGGCCGCGACGCCTAGTATGGCGTCGCGCATGAATTGTTTATGTTTGACCAACTGTTTACTTTTGAAATTCTGGAGTGTCGACAATATAAGGGGCCGGAAAACCCCAAACCTTTTTGTTGTCTTCTTCTGAATTTGTTACATTGGCGTAGTCGGCAGGATCGTTGTCCAAGAGAAATGTCGGAAGGACAAGACCTGAATGCTGTACTACAGGGGATGAGCGCCCAACTCGCGGCACTGCAGCAAGCCCAGGCCGCGACCAACCGGGAGTTGGACTTAACAAGGGCCCAGCTGGCCGGAGAGCGATAGCAGAACATCCGCGCCATACACGGCCACCCCTGGTACCTATGACGGAGTCCGATGATGTGGAGTCCTACCTAGGGATCTTTGAAAGGACGGCCACCCGGAACGAGTGGCAGCGGTCCGAGTGGGCGTCCATCTTGGCGCCCTACCTGAAGGGTCCCGCGCAGCGCGCTTATTACGACCTCCCCGAGGAGAAGGCCGCCAAATACGACGTCCTTAAGAAGGAGATACTGGCCCGCTACAGCATAACACCGGGCCAGCAGGCGGCGGAATGGAGAACCTGGCAGTTTGACCCGGAGAAGCCGGCCCGAGCGCAGGCATTCGAGTTCTGGGGTAAGATCGGGAGGTGGCTACGGCCAGAAGGCCCCCAAGCCAGAAAAGTGGTAGAACAAGTGGCCTGTGAAGGCCTGGTTAACACCCTACCTAGTTCTCTCGCCCAGCAGGTCCAGTCACATCCTTTTAAGGAAATGTCAGGTCTCCTGGAGGTACTGGAACGTCAACTGGCGATCTACCGATCCAGGGGATCAGAACGGCAAATGCGTGGGAACCGACAGGCACGGGTGGCCCACCCCGAGCCCTCTCGACGCGCTGCGGAAGCGCCGCAAAAATTCAAAGAAAAGCCGGCCTCCCCACGCTGTTACAAGTGTGGAGAGACCGGTCATCCACTGTCAACCTGCCCCCTCAACACATCATCGGAGCCGATGGACTGCACCTGGGCTACTAAAGAGAGGTACTGTACTCCGTCTCACCTGCTGGCAAGTCCGAATACGGGAGTGGTGTTGTTAAATGGGCACTTGGTGGTGGCTTTGTTCGACTCCGGCAGTAACATTACCATTGTTGCTCGCCGTTTTGTCTTACCGCGACAGTGGCTCACGAAACATTTACAAGTCACTTGTGTACACAGGGTGACCAGATCATATCGATCCGCCCAGTGTTACGTTACCTGGAAGGGGCAGGTGTCCAATTTGATGGTCGCAGTGTTGCCTGAACCCCCCTATCCGGTAATCTTGGGGCAAGACTGGTCCAAAATTAGCAGCGGTAGGATGAACTCCGCTCCCAGAGCCTCCTTGGGTCTAGCCATGAGGGGACGAGGTGCCCTTCCCGCGATCTCCACGCCATGCAGAGGGGCAAGCCAAGATGGCGCAGGCGTGTCGGGAGTGGATTCCCGAGCGACATCCTCTGACCCGGAAGTATCCGCCGGGGAAGGGACAAGCCGGGGACACTTCCGCCAAACCCGTCTCATGATCCGTTAAGCAACCTGGATCATCAATTTCGGTCTACGCCTGCGTCCTTTAAAAGAGAACAGTGGAATGATGATTCCCTGCGGTTTGCCCGGAATGCAGTTGTTCTTCCTGGTAGCACACATGCTGATGGTTCCATGCCACATGAGCCCTTCTTTGTGTTAGAAAATGATCTGTTGTATCGGGTGGCAACTCACGAGGGTGAGGTGCGGAAACTGTTGTTAGTGCCACGTACCTTCCGGCGGGAGGTGTGTGAACTAGCACACGCTCACCTCTTAGGCGCCCATCTTGGGGCCGAAAAAACATTAGAGAGAGTTAAACTCCGCTTTTATTGGCCTGAGATCAATGAGGAGGTCCAGCGTTTCTGTCAGTCCTGTCCGGAATGTCAGATTCGCCAGATTCCGAGGAGGGGCCGCGCTCCTCTCGTCCCTATTCCTTTAATAGACGTCCCATTTGATAGAATAGGGGTAGATTTAGTGGGACCCCTGGAACCCTCAAACCGTGGCTATAAATATATATTAGTCATTAGTTCCCCTGCGCGCCGCTACTACAAAAAATATCGCACGGGAATTGGTTAATTTATTTTCAAGAGTGGGTATTCCCAAAGAAGTCCTCACGGACCAGGGTACACCATTCACCGGATATGTTCAAGGAAGTTGCCAGATTACTCAGGATAAAGCACCTGAAGACGTCTGTCTATCACCCCCAAACAGACGGGTTGGTTGAACGCTTTAACCAGACGCTCAAACAGATGCTCCGTAAGGTAGTCAGCGCCGATGGCAGGAATTGGGACCAGCTCCTACCGCTCGTCCTTTTTGCCTACAGGGAGGTACCCCAAGCATCCACGGGTTTCTCCCCTTTTGAATTGTTGTATGGGCGACAGCCCCGGGGACTTTTGGATATCCTAAAAGAGGGCTGGGAGGCCGAACCTCTGCCCTCCTCAAATGTGCTCGAGTATTTTGCGCAACTGCGTGACAAGCTCGAAAATATCAAACCAATCCTAAAAGACCACGTGACTCGTGCGCAGGCAGCTCAGGTCCGGTGTTACAACTGTAACTCGGTCCTCCGAGAGTTCCGTCCGGGGGATCGAGTGATGGTACTCGTTCCCACATCCCATTCTAAATTGTTAGCTCACTGGCAAGGGCCATATGAGGTTTAAGGAGAGAAAAGGATTGGTCGACTATTTGGTTCTCCAACCTAATCGTCGACCGACCGAGAGGATCTACCATGTTAATTTATTAAAGCCTTGGAAAGACCGGGAAGAGTCTCCCAATGCTAGTAGGTCCCTCTCCTTATTCACTGGTGGGAACACCTTTAACCTTGGTAAAGAGCTTACCCCCTTACAACGGCAGGAGATTATTAAAACTGTCCACGCCATCCCTGAAGTGGTGAGCGAGACACCGGGCCGAACCACACTGATTGCGCACGACATAATCACGGAACCCGGATGATCGTTCGGGAGAGGCCCTCCCCGAGGCAAAACGCGCCGAAGTGGAACTGGAGGTGCAACGGATGTTGGATATGGACATAATCGAGGAAAGTAACAGCCCTTGGTCTAGTCCAATTGTCCTTGTTTCTAAGCCTGACGGCTCATGGAGGTTCTGTAATGACTTTAGACGTCTGAATCAGATCTCCAAATTCGATGCTTACCCGATGCCCGCATTGATGACCTTTTGGAGCGGCTAGGTGCGCCCGATACTTGACTACCCTTGACATGACAAAAGGGTATTGGCAGATTCCTTTAACGGCATCCGCGAAAGAAAAAACAGCCTTTAGCACCCTAGCGGACATTGGCAGTACAAGATCCTCCCATTTGGGCTGCACGGGGCACCGGCTACCTTTCAACGTCTGGTGGATAGAGTGTTGAAGCCCCACCAGTCCTATAGTGCCACCTACAGTACCTCGATGAGATAGTCATCTATTCCGGCACCTGGGAGGAACATTTATTGCAGCTCCCAGCTGTCCTCGCGACATTGGTTAACGCCGGCCTCCGTATTAATCCTCGCAAATGTTTCTTTGGCTTACAGGAGGCCAAGTATTTAGGGTACCTAGTGGGACGAGGACAGGTGAGACCACAATGCTCCAATGTTAAAGACACCCTGGAATGGCCCCGTCCGAGTACCAAGAAACAGGTGCAGGCTTTCTTGGGGCTAGCTGGGTATTACCGCCGGTTCGTACCCCATTTCTCCGAAAGAGCAGCACCCTTGACTAATTTAACAAAGAAAGGTGCTCCCCTCCACGTGGTATGGACCGATGTGGCAGAACATGCATTCAGTGACTTAAAGAAGGCCCTAACGTCGGCGCCTGTGTTACGGACTCCGGATTTTGGAGCTCCTTTCATCCTCCAGACCGATGCTTCGGACACAGGCTTGGGTGCCGTGTTGAGCCAAAGTATCGATGGTGTTAAACACCCCGTAATGTACCTGAGCGGAAACTGCTGGACCGGGAGACCGGTATGCGGCGGTGGAGAGGGAAGCCCTGGCCATAAAGTGGGCTGTGACTTATCTCCAGTACTACCTGTTGGGTCGCGAGTTCACTCTGGTGACTGACCACGCCGCGTTGCAGTGGATGTCCTTACATAAAGAGTCGAACCCGCGGGTCACCAGGTGGTTTTTGGACTTACAACCTTATAAGTTCATGGTCACTTATCGCCGTGGCGGCCTTCAGGCCAACGCCGATGCTCTCTCCCGTATCCACGACCTCTCGGTTCAGTCCGCCCATCCTGACGGTTTCGGGCTGAGGGGGGGGTCTTGTCACGCATGCGTGAGTAGGAGATCGCGGACGGATCTTAAAACACATCGAAGGATGTTCGCCGGCGGGGAATGGTGGGCTACTAACCTTGTTTCTTTGTTTTCCAGACCCAAAGACACTCCGCCATAAGACCTGCCCGCAGTACGTCTACTTCCGCCCTCCCTCCGCTATCTTTGATGACGTCATTGTCTCCCATCATCCATCACTTCTTCCCAGCATTCCTGCACTTCCGGCTCCTCCCATATAAAAATGGCCGCAAGAAGCAGATCATATAACGCTGACGTCCGAGGTTCGATTCCCGAGAAGGGAGTGCAGTAAGAGTGTGTACGCCTGATGAGCCCAGAATTAGGGCGAAACACGTGTCGCGTACTCTTTGCATTATTTGATAGTAAAACTATTTCAACCATTCTATTTGATCTGCTTCTCGCAACTGAGATGGCCCCGTGGCGGATGTTAACCGACTTGCTGACCAGCCACAAGCGTTACCTGATAGGTAACCACCCATACAATCAGATTGTGATTCAGACTATGAATGCCTTGAATATATATATATATATATATATATATATATATATATATATATATATATATATATATATATATATATATATATTTATATATATATGACAGCAACACTTATAACAGTGACAAAACAATTACATTGACAATCATGTTATGTTATTTTCAAAATGTTTCCTTTTCTTTTTCTTTACTTCTTTAACACACTACTTCTCCGCTGCGAAGCGTGGGTATTTAGCTAGTATTGAAATATGTCTGACTAACATTGCGAGGTGACTCACCTTAATCAATAATTTCATTATTTTATCAAATAGTATTGTGGGAAGCAGACTTCAAGGTCATGATGTGTGTGATGTTTGGCTTCTTGGTAATGTTGCCATTGCCAGTTATGTTGTACACACCCAGCACACCCTTTTTATTTATCAAATAGGCTGCACACAAGGCAATTTTCATTAAGCACATTCATTAGGCGTTATTCCCAATGTTGAAGACAGCCGTATTGAGAGAACATGTCAGTTAACTGTGATAGAATTAGCTCAAGAACACTGGAATGTGACTAACGTGTTATTGAAATGCAGAAGGACGCAAGATTTTCTGTTGACTTCATTGTTCTGCCGCTAAAATCCCAACACCAAAAAAGCTGCGTATGATAGTCAAAATTTGCTATTAAGGTAAGCCAGTTTTCACATCTGGTTCATGCTGTATAAATTTCAATTTTCGGCATAAGAAATGACTGAGGAATGTTTCTAAGTGTATGCATGTTTAATACGTGAGGTCCCAGGTAATACAAAGAACCATTCCTTACATGACAAGTCCATCACCAGCATGTTGCCAAAACTGTTTTCTGGCAGGAGCTTAAAATTCTTTTTTAGACAGTCACAAATTCAGTGTAGAAATGGGAGGAATAGGAGCTGAAGGCAATCTTTTGATGGACAGGACTCAGAAGGACGAGCAAAAGGTCTATTTGAGGTACTGTGCAGTTGTGTTATATATATAAATGTTGTTATAGTAGGCAAGCTGACCACAACCACATAGACGACATGTGGACTTTTAGTGTAGGCAGGCTCAGGGTAGCTATAAGGTTTGGTTTAATAAGATTATTTTAGCACAATGTTGGGCAAACTACGGCCTGCGATGTCAATTTGTGCGTCCCACACACAAATTTTAAATCTTGTTATTTTGTTAACAACTATGGCGTCAATTTGAGCAGCCCAGACACAAGTTTAAAACCTTTGTGATTTTATTAACAAAAATTACAAAGTAAACAGATATTCACTGCATGTTTCGAAACATGTGAACAAATGAGCAAGCTCGTTTATAATGTTACATGTGTACAAGCAGAAGCTTGTGTTTGTGAAAGTGGACTTTGTACTGTGTGTAAGTGTAAGCTTGATGTTTCGATTGTATGTATTTGGAAGACCGTTTGCTATGTAAGCACAGGCATCTTGCGTATGTGTTTGGATCGCTCAAATTAGTTCAGCTGTCGTTGTTCAAGTGCTGTGTTATATTTTAAATTTTGTTACCCTAACAGTGAGTGCTACTGTGAAAAAATGCAAAATTGAAGATGAATGTTGTGTTTTTAACAAGGAATGGAAATACAATTATTATTTTTTTTACAAATGTTGAAAGTAAAGCAATGTGCCTAATATGTCATGACAGTCTTGCAGTTTTTAAGGAGTTCAATTTGCAGAGACATTTTCAAACTAAGCACAGTAAGTTTTCAAGGTATTTATCAGAAAGTGAATTATAGCAAAAAGCTCATTTCATTTGCTGCTTACTTTGTGTATGTGACTAATAAATGTAATTTTGTGTGAAAATAACATTAATTATTTAGCAAATTTAGATTTTTGTCAGGTTGCCCGCTAGAGACCATGCAGATGTCTATGTGGCCCTCAGAGAGAAAATTTTGCCCACCTTTGTTTTGTCTCCAATTTACCTCTACACTTTTTGTTATTCCTGTTTTTATTAAGCAGGTCTTTTCATTTGGTTTAATTAGACATTATCTAGATTTAGGCTCAAGAGAGCCTTCTATAGTCTACACCATGGGTGGTGAACTCCAGGCCTGGAGTGCAGCAGTGGCTACAGGTTTTCATTCTAACCCTTTTCCTAATCAGTTTTCACTGCTAATTAACTTTTTCCCCATCACTTTAATAGCCCTGGTAGAAGAGCTCAGCCTTCTGAATTGATTCCTTTCTTCATTAAATGACAGCCAAGCAGAAATGAGATATGAAACGAGCCGACAGATGACCAGCTAAACTGGAGCATCAAACTTCAGCCAATTTCACTCCAATCACTCTCTTAATGAGAAGCCAATTCTTGCTGTTAATTAAAACCGTTATTTAATTCCATGGCTTGTTGCTGCTGTCATTCTGCCACAGCAGACATTTCCAAAACTGTTGTTTTTCTATTCTTTCTAAGAGCATCGTCAAAATGTTTTGGTGACCTGAGAGATCAACCTTACCAAGACCATCACCTCTCTTTAATTTCAGATATTGTGTGATGGGCACTGGTGAGCTGGTCATGTGGTGGCTTGTTTTGTGTCTCATTATTGTTTGGCTGCTAATTAAAGAAAAAGAAACAACTAAGGGGCCTGAGTCAAGTTAATTAAAAGAATCAGCAGCAAAAACTGGTCACTAATTAAGAAGATGGTAAAAATGAAAACCTGCAGCCACTGCGGCACTCAAGGCCTGGAGTTCGCCACCCCGGTCTACACAATTTATTTTAAAGTGGGATTCAGTAATTGAGTTATTTTGTGACATTTTTTATCTTCTGGATAGCACAGAGAAAGTCTGAAATGCCTGCTGCAATTTGAGGAATGTGCAAATGTTGACTACTAACAGGACATCATGGCATCCTAAAAGTCCACTGGAATTTACTCAGCATGTTTAACAGATTTTGCATGGAGAAAATAATCATTTTTAATCCTTATTTTATATTCTGGACAATATGGTTAGCCCTTTCACCTTTATTAACCCATATATTGCAAGAAAGAATAAAAAAAAAGGTTTTTAATAACAAAAATAATAATAGAGTGCAAAGAGAACAGACATTTGCAAAATAAACACATTACAAAAAGCAACAAAACTCTCATGATTTTTCTGGGCTGAGTTTCACAAATTTGTCTGGGTAGGGTGGCTACTGATTGTCTACCTCTTACCACCTTCTGTCTTAAATCCAGCACATTCCATTAATGGCCTTTCATTTTGCCTCCAGTTGAGGATTTGCTATCTGCAGACTCAACACACACCACTGCGGATTTGTCTAAAGGACATTTTTTTAATTTCTAGTCACAGCCCCCTTCTGAGACAATAAGTAATTTCTGTAACTCCTGCCCAGTGACCCTAGGTGTTCCTGCTGCTCCTAATTAAAGGGCCATAGTAAAAGTAGGTCACCTGAACATCATTATGGGGAGCTGGAGTCATGTATTAGATTCAGAGGATATCTGCGGCCATCTGCTAGACTGGGGGAGTACAGACACTAGCCAGCCTGACCTTCTCCATATACAGCTGTTACCACATTGGAAGCGTCTTGTACAAATGAGGGGTGTAATTCCTCCAACTATTGGTTATCTTTTATTTACAAAAGGTCAAGAGTTGTCATTACTAGTGCATCCTATAACACTGCATCTCATGATCCAAATTCTGCATTGTATTCTCCTCCAACTGCTGCCCCAAAGGATCTTCTACCCAACATATATCATCTAATCATTTTCTACATCCATGACAAGGTCACGCACATGTCAGCTGCATGAGGTTGTAACGAACCACATATAGTAATTTGTCTGTGTTCTCCAGTGGTTCCTCATAAAAACATAAGGCTAAGATTTAAGGTGTTTTCAAGATCCTTGAGAATTTGTCTTTTTGAGGCCATTGTATTAATGACATAAATGAGGGAGCTTCAACCCAGCTTTAATAAACAAAAACATAGATGACACAGAGGAAAGAGAAAAAACCCATGAGATTAGTGTGGATATAAAGAGGCAAGAGAAGGAAAATGCGGTGAACACCAATAATGCAGCACCTACGTTAGGAACGACTAAACTGCTCAACATCAGATAGTTCAAGATTACTGTGTTGGAAGATCATAGAGACTGCTGAGAACAGGATTTGTTCCCATGACAGAGAGAACTGGTGAGCCATAATAGTTTCCTGTCTTAGATATCATGTTGACTGATTAAGAAAAATCTTGTGCTGGCATGGTTGCTTGTTAATGGAAATAGTCGTCAGAAGTGAGAACAGAATTGGATTGCTAATTTGAAAGGAAACAGGGATGTATCCAATATTTTTTTGTGACTATGTATATGTACCTTGTATGTGTCACGTTTAAAATACCACTAAAGATGGATTGGAATTGGTGTCTTGGGCCTGAATATATTTAAGTTTTGGAACCACATTTTTCTTACAGTTTCATCCAAGAAATCCAATAAAAGATTAGGAAAGTTGTATGGTAGCAGGGACTCCTTTAACCTAAGGAGTTGTCTGTTACAAGGTGCAAGGCAGCAACTAACTCAGGATGGACAACAGTCTACCATCACTGATTACAGAGTCATAAGTCGGCCTAATTGTCATAGGGGCACAGGAGGCAGCATTCATGGATACACAAAGAGTATAAGAATTACACACAGTGAACAGGCTGGGAAATGGGAATTCAGGCTGTTCCTAGCAGCTATGAAGTAATTATTGAAGTTCACATCATAGATGGTGTGACGAGCGGCTGGGGGCTGTGCCCAGCCGGGACGCCGAAAAGGACCGGGAGAGGGATGATGCCTTCCCCGGACCACAGGAGGGCAGCTGCCCTGGTCTGTGTGGGGGCCACGGGAATTGAGCATGGAAGCTCAACCCTATAGAGGCCCGTGGCCACCACCAGGGGGTGCCTTGAAGATTCTGAAGCCCTAGATGTCAGCAGTTCTGCCACACCCTGAGGTGCTGGCAGAAGTACTACCAGGGACACCCAAAGTATTCCAGGTGCTCATGTGGCACTTCCGCACACCAGGAAGTGACACAGGAAGCTCATCAGAGGGCACCTGGGGCACATCCGGGTGAAGATAAAAGGAGCCACCTCCCTCCAGTCGTCAGCCAGAGTCGGGTGGAAGAGGACAAAGCAAGGAGGAGAGGAGTGGAGGCAGCGAAGAGAGGACAGGAGTTTGAAAGGCCTGGACTGAGGGTGTGTGTTGCAGGGACACTGGGTTGTGTGCAGGACTCATTTTATTGTAAATATGGAAAATTAACGTGTGTGGTGATTTTGAACCATTGGTGTCTGCCTGTCTGTGTCGAGGCTGGTCTTCACAATAGTTTGGCTGCATTTTATTTACATATACATATCTGTCTATTTATATTCATGTACTGTATGCATATAAATTATAAGCACACGCAAAGGTTTGAGATTTCTAAATACATGCACACACAGAGTATATAATCTATATACAGTACATGTGAAGGTGATCGTGTGTATATATTTATTTACGCCATAAGATGTTTTTTTAATTATGCATGATATTTTCTATTTTATTAAATACAAAAAGATATTTGAGTACTATACCAGTTTTGAAGGTTGAACTTCCAAGAATAAGTTCACAACAAGATAATAAAAACAAGGATCACAGTTGAGATTCCAGTGTTGCTTCTTCCTCACCACCCAGAGGCACTTACACTGGTACTAAACTGGGGGCACCATAATAAGGAGCTGATTGGCATGAGCCTGTACTTCAGTTGAGTTTGAAGTTAAGAAATTGTGGATCATAGACGAGTGATTTTGTGAGTAATGAGGACTTTTAGAGGTAAAGGAAATTCTTCTTATTTGAGGACCTGCTGCCATGGCATTTTGGTAAGCAAGGACTGTAAATCCATGGGTTCAAAGGTGTTTGTGTGTTTATTTGATTTGCTCTCAAATATGTAAGCCAAAAATAATATGCCAAACAATTTTTAGTATGTTTGGTTTCTGCAGTGTATACAATTCTTAGAATTCTACTTGTGCCTCATTATTTTAACTGACATGTCTATTTGTAGCCTCTTACCTCATTTACAGTGAAGTCAGAACTACAGGTATAGCACTCGTTATTGATGGACTGTCCATACCGACATCTTATACGATCTCCATCGGGGTCAAATACTGGCAGCTTGATAGTTGTGGGACAGTTTAATGGGAGACTAAAAAAATCAGGTGAAAACATTACATAAATACCTAATATACTTTAATTTATTTATATTATAAAATAGTGTAAAAGAGCATGGGAGAGTCAGGCTCAAGACAAGATACAACTCTTAATGGGGTGCCTGTCCATTGCACACACACACACACACACACACACACACACTGACAGTACTGCAAGTCAACTTTGTCCTGGAATGCACATTTGGGATGTGGCAGGAAATCTGGACAACCAAAAAAAAAAAAAAATGAACACAGACACAGGGAGAATAAGTAAACTCCAAAGAGGTGAGGATAACTGAGCCAAAGACTCATGAGATGTGAGAAGTTGGAAATGAGGGAGACCAAGCCCATGTCTGATATCTTTATTTTTCACTTAAATTTATCCCTTTACAGGCTTTTTTTGTTATGTTACAGCAAGTGTTTATATTCCATGTTATTGTTATTTTTTTATCTTTATTTTGAATATTTTTAAATAAACTCTGTGGAATTTTAACATTTTCTTCTACCTTGTAGGGCATTTTTTGCATTGTGAGGACATTTAAAAGTATGTTTGAGCTGTTAAAAGCCTGTGCCCTGTTTTTGGGCCTGAGTAGGCCTTGCAGCCTTCCTGATGATTTTGGGACCAGGCTGCACAGAGTGGGGTCTTTCTCTTGACAGACTGGTGGAGGTCTTGGTCTACTTTTGCTCCTTTTTGAGGCCTTACACCCTTTTTTTGTCATTTTGTGTTGCTGCATCACAACATCCTCATTTATTGCCTCTGAAATTAATTAAGTTCTAAATGCACTCAAACGCATTGATTATACTGGTTGAAGTTTATATTCTGCTTGGATGAAATTAGGCGAATAAAATAATAAAAGACCATGAGCTGAGAGCAAGTGGATGGTCAAAACAAGCCAAGATCTAAACTAAAAGATCAGTCCTACCATGAATACTAAACTCTCTGTCAAAAAAGCACACATGGCCATGAATCTCTAATGTGAATTTAACAAAGTAAACACCTTGAAAAGGTTTTATTCACAAATTCAAAAACTTGTACGACATGAGCTGTGTGCCACCATCTTTTATAGTATCAGGATCACCATAATGCTTTGCACCCAATCACAAATTTAGCAACTTACCAAGATGACAAATAAGACAACTGTCTACATGAGAAAAACCACAAAATGGTGGCAACTCACATCAAAATACAAATTTAAAACAGGAACACAATATCATTGCTAATATAATGAAGAAAAACAATGTTAAAACAAAAATAAAAGTGTATGTCACCAGCCAGCTGAGGAGTTGATGACCTGCTAGTAGTCAGAACCAACCGGAACCAAATCTTTAAGTGAAAGTCAATAAAAATATGGCAGGGGTTCAGCTTTATTGAGTCAAACTAAGGCTCACAAGTCACCTTACACTTATTCTGTAAAACTTGATTGGTTTTTAGTTAAGTACCGTATTGACTTTTTTCAAGTCCTCACTAACAAAACACTCCATGATTCTGCTCCCACTCATTCAAAAGATCTTCTTACAGATTACACACCGACCCGCTCACTGCGCTCTTGTAATTGTGGCCTTCTTGTTGTCCCCTCAGTACGCATGTCTTCACTGGGAGGTTTAGGTTTGGATGGTTAGGCTGCTCCTCTGCTCTGAAACTGCCTTCAGCATTAAATCAAGTCTCTTTGTTTCAAAAACATCTTCAAACTCACCTTGTCAGAACTGCCTTCTCTAGAAAAATCAGTAGATGTTCCTTCTAAATTGTTGTGATTACATGTTTAATTGTGTTCTTTAATACTTGTGTGTTTTTATTTATACTCCTATGTATGTATTTATTTATTTACTTTACTTAGTAATTGTACTGTTTATGCTTTTACCTTGTAATGTGTCCTTGAGTATCTAGAAAAGCTCAATTAAATACAATGAATTATTATTATTATCCTCTCAGTAGACACAGAGAAAAGAAAAGTGAGAAACACACAAATACAGACAGAGAGAGAAAAGGAGAAAGAGAAAGTTAAAGAGCAGCATTCACATTTTTACAACTGACTAGTGGTTATTATAGCCATATTTTATAATAAATATGTCAAAATGAAAATGCCTATAGCTTTTCTCTAAAAGCCAAATATTTTACCCAAATTAAGTTTATAACAGCAAAATTTAAACATGAAATTTTTTTAGAGGCTTTTTTTAGAGGCTTGATTGTATTTTTTTGTAAGATGTTCTCAGGGTGAAGTCTTTTTGAATTCTGAACAGAAGAAAATTAAAGCAAAGGTCAGGAATAATTTTCAGAACAAATTAAACAAAATGTGTAAGAGCTCCAAACCTGAACATTAGATTTGACCCTGTGATCGGAAGTCTGTTGGGAAGTCCAGTGTCGGATCGCACACCCAGGTCCACGTGAGTCATAAACTGCAATTTCATATCAGGTTCGTCGTGTACCCAACAGCAGCCAGAAAAGCTGTTGAAACAGAAAATAAAGAATAAAAGACTTCTTATCCTTCTGTTTCTCAATATTTAACTCATTTTACCATTCTCACAAACAACCTCTCTTATTATATTACTAAAAGAAAAACATGCAGTTTGAATTACCAGACTGGCTTTACTTTTTGCAATTTGACAGTGAATGCCTAACCTTTTCTATCTTCCCATGAATTCTTGTCACACCCTCTCAAGCAAGGGGGTCTCACAACCAAGACTGAGGGGATAAAGTTGTCACTGCACCAGCAGACCACAAATAACCAAAATGCCAAGGTACAAGACACAAATGGCGATTTTAGAGAGACAAGGAATACATAAAAGCTTTCAAAATATTTTAGTGACAAAATGAAGAGGAAGTAGTGACATTTAATTAAGAAGACCATACATCCTTTATACAGCCCAGTATATCTGTAATAATGCAGGTGTCCTGACTTAAAACCCCAGCACCTCATGAACTTGTACTGGAAGAACAGACAACAGATTTATGAATAACACAAAAATTCCAAAATGTTCTTTATACAAGAATCGTGTGACTTAATGTTCCTTATTTCCAGGAAAGCCCTCTGTAAAGAATTGTGACAAGTCCAGGACTGACTTGCACAGAAAGCCACCTGGGAAACAAACAGCCCTGTGTACAGTGTGACAGCGGTGTCAGTATCAGGACACACTTGGCCCAGCATAATGGAAGGATCTCCAGAAGCATCTGTTTCAGATGCAACATGATAATGGAAGGACAATGGGGGACATTAAATGGTGGTTTAGAAGTTCCTCATACTATTAGATGGAAACAGGGAGCAAGGTCTTCAAAATGTGTTTTAACTTATGTGGTATTTTTAGCTGTCATTCCAGCTTCAGTTTATTTTCAGTTTAGTTTTATATACTTTTGACCATTTTTATTTTAGTTTTTTTTTCATTTTAGCTTAAAAATGTCTATTCAATAAAAAAGAATACATTTACACTCTACATAGCAAAAGGATTATAAAACATAAGGATAATTTACTTAGGGGGGCTCTTTATACTCCAAGTTTTCAAAGAATGATCTATTTAAAGTTTTATACAATGTGCCTCACTTGCAGTGTAACAGAGTCCATTTGCTTGAGCAGCAGGGTCTGTACTCTGGCAGCAACGAGAATTTCAAACATTAGATCAAATACTTCACAGTATCCAGTCCTGGCCCCAGACCAAAATGGAAGGGGGTCATATGAAGTAATAAGGGTGTGTGTGTGTGTGTGAGTGTGTGAGTGTGTGCAAAACACATGAATTTCTGATAGTGTGGGCAGCAGGTGAGGTTCTGTTGAACATAAGTACTTAATGAAAAGGAGAGACAGTCGACATTAATGTGTCCTCTAAAATCATCCTGAGCACAATTTAGAGTACAAATATTGATTTTTAATAAATTTACAAATCTTACTGAAAATATATGTTCACGTTGTCATCATGGGTTACTGAGTGTAGATTGATGAGCCGAAATGGCAAATGTATTTTTTTAATTAAATCTACAGCACAATAAAGTGTGCAGAAAGTGAAGGGGGCCAAAATATTTTCTGAACCCACTGTATATACACACACACACACACATGTATATAACTTTACAATGTTATGGAAGACAAACCATTGTACATTTACTTTGGATATTAATTCAGCATGTTATGATAAATTTACTTTGCACACAGTTCACTTTTCATTTCAATATATCAAAGAGGCTTCCATAAAGTTTTAATCTGTGGTTCTACCAGTTTACGTATCTACACAGTACATCTCCTGATTTACTGTAGATGTGATCTTCATACAGATGTTATAGTTCATCACCATTTGTACCGGCTGTCAACCCCTATTGCACAGTGTCCTTGTTTCAAAGGTTCTGCAACAAAGAAAGACCCCTTCGTAACACATAAAAAAACTATTCTTCTAACACACATCTACACTTCATTTAATTATGGCTTAAATGTGGCAAAATGATATGTTATGCTATATATTATTCATCCATCCATCCATTATCCAACCCGCTATATCCTAACTACAGTGTCACAGGGGTCTGCTGGAGCCAATCCCAGCCAACACAGGGCACAAGGCAGGAAACATACCCCAGGCAGGGTGCCAGCCCACCACAGGGCACGCACACACACACAAAGGGACAATTTAGAATTGCCAATGCACCTGACCTGCATGTCTTTGGACTGTGGGAGGAAACCTGAGTACCAGGAGGAAACCCACAAAGACACGGGGAGAACATGCAAACTCCACGCAGAGAGGACCCGGGAAGCGAACCCAGGTCTCCTCAATGCGAGGCAGCAGCGCTACCCGCTGCACCACCGTGCCGCCTATATTATCTGTGTTTTTACTACTTATGAATAATTAATTTGACTTTACATACAAAGAGGCAACAGATTGAACATCCATCCATAAATAATAATAATACATTTTACTTATATAGCACCTTTCCAATGCTCAAAGCACTTCACAGTCTCATAAAGAAGCAGCAGGTATATGTAACACTGGATACAAATGTTTCCTGAATAGAACACTAAAACAGATAGATACAGGATATATAAAAGCATTATACAGAATAAAAGACAATAAGCCAGACTAAAATACTAAATTCAGTTTTAAAGGGAAAGCCCAGGAAATCACATCATTTGTAATATAACACACAGACAAATTTTTCTAAGCATCTGGACAGAGAACTAAACTGAAAGAGGAGGCAGAATTTCTGGTTAAGTTAGATGGCTTCCTGCACAGATGAGTTTTCAGTTGTTTTTTAAAGGAATGAATGGAGTCGGCTGATCTTATTCATTTCGGGAGGTCATTCCAAAGTCTGGGTGCTAAACAGCTAAAGGCCCTGCTGTCACCCAAAGAGTGCAGGTTAGTGTGGGCCACAACAAGATGGCGAGAATCAGAGGACCTTAGTGGGTGAACAGGAGCAGAGTGACGGAGAAGGTCACTGATGTAGTCCGGTGTGAGGCCATTTAAAGCTTTGTAGGTTATTAGTAGAATTTTATATTCAATCCTGTAAGACACAGGGAGCCATTGGAGAAAAAGCAGGATGGGTGTGATGTGCTCGCTGTTTCTGGTCCATGTTAGGACCCTTGCAGCAGAGTTTTGAATCAACTGGAGTTGTGATAGAAGATTAGAAGGGACACCTACCAGAAGGGAGTTACAATAATCGATATGGGATGTGATAAAAGCAGGGACAAGTCTCTTAGCATTAGAAAAGGAGAGGAAGGAGTGAACACGGGATATGTTATGGAGGTGAAAGTAGGAAAGTTTCTTAATGTGGTATATGTGGGTGGAATAAGAAAGGGAGGAATCAAAAATGACACCAAGATTCCTTGCATCAGAAGAAGGTCTGATGAGATCACCATCAAGAGTGACTGAGAAGGAGCTCATTTTCTTAAGTTGTGCTTTAGTGCCAATTTGCAGGAGTTCAGTTTTGCTGCAGTTTAATTTTAAAGAGTTCTGCTCCATCCAGGTTTTAATTTCCCTGATGCAGGTTGTGAGCTGAGAAAGCCCTGATGAACTTTAACTTTTAACATTGAAATAGAGTTGAGTATCATCTGCATAAAAATGATAACCCAGTCCATAGCTATGAATGATATGGCCAAGAGGAAGGATATCGACAAAGTAGAGTAGAGGGCCGAGGACAGAGCCCTGAGGAACTCCTTGTGTGACTGGCGCTGAACTGGACCTGCTCTTGCCAAGACTAACAAACTCTTGCCTGTCAGTCAGATAGGACTTAAACCACGGGAGGGCAGTGCCAGAGATCCCCACCATGTTCTCCATTCTGGACAGTAAAATGTCATGTCTGACTGTGTCAAATGCTGCACTCCGAGTTAACAGAATTAATATGCTGGTTTGCCCAGAGTCTGCTGCCATAAGCAGATCATTAGTAACCTGAAGTAGAGCAGTTTCAGAGTGCTGTGCCCTGACACCAGACTGAAAGAGCTCCATCAAATTATTAAAAGTTAAGTAATTGGTGAGTTGGGATGCTACAAAACACTCAAGAACTTTTGACAGAAAAGGTAAGTGAGAAATGGGCCAAAAATTGTAAAGATTTTCATCATCAAGACCAGACATTTTTAACACTGGTGTTACAGAAGCGTTTTTAAAAGTGGCTGGCACAAGGATGGTGTCAAGGGATGTATTTCTTATCGTCATAACAGTCGGGATTATGTCATGAAGGCAGGATTTAAGAAGTGAGGTGGAGATGGAGTCCAGTACACAGGGAGTGGGACTCATTTTACAAAGCAGGTTATTATTACTGATAAAATGGAGGAATATTTCACAGACTTCGGTAGAGGAGGTAATTTGGGCAGATGCAGGTTGAAGTAGTTTATTAACTACACAGAACAAAACCACTTCCTATTATTCGGCCATAATATGTGTTCTTGAAATCGCCAAGAAGAATGAGTCTCTGAGAAAGGGAACTTAAGCAGGTAAATAATTCAGTCAGATCAGATGAAAAGATGTATTGTATTTTGGGGATCATAGTGAGTAACAAGTAAGAGAGGACCTGATTTCGTTATTAGCCTTAAGAGCCTGCCACTCAAAAGACAATAGGCAGTCAGCTGGAAATCTTTTGATGTTTTGTTCTGCTCTAAAAATTACTGCGACTCCTCCGCCTTGTCTTGAGCTGCAAGGCTCTATGAAGTAAATGCATCTGGATGGCGTCGCCTCTGTGAGAGACGTAAAATCATTTAGTTTTTGCCAGGCTTAGGCATAACATGTCAAGGTTGGAGTGTGTAATGAATTCTGATAGCACCGGTGTTTTGCCATTAAGAGCTCTTGAGTACAATGATGCAATATTAGCTGATGAGGGTTCATTGTGGTCAGATCCATGATCAGAGTTTATTTTAACAAATTGCAAATTTGGCACACTGATACTCTTATTTCCAAAGCCATGAATAGGAAGGCAAATTCCTGAACACATGCTGCTGTTGACCTTTTCATTTTCAGCCTGGCAATGGTGGAGATCTGACCCACAATGTAAATATTTCAGGTGCCGCCTAATGCCAGTGTCTATAAGGACATTCCAATCTGACTATACACTCTGGACAAACTGTTTAATATGAAGGAATTTAGCACAAGAGTATTTTACCATAGTACAGAGCAATACTTATCTGAAAGTATCAGAGAAGCAGCACAGCAGAGAAGGTGAGACTGGTGGGGTGGCGCAGATGAGTGGCAATAGCAAGCAGCCGAAGAAGCGTATTAGGAGATATTACAAGATGTGCATGAAGATATCAGAATTCGGAGGTTCCAATATACAGCCACATAATGCTGGGTATTACAGGCATGATCACCCCACAGCCACAAGCCAGATGGATGTAAAATCAAATCATTTCTCAGTCATTAAACATGTATAGAATTAATCAAGAGAAATCCAGTATATCCACTATAATAAAGAAGACCGGCTTCTAGATACAATACAATACAATTTATTTTTGTATAGCCCAAAATCACACAAGAAGTGCCGCAATGGGCTTTAACAGGCCCTGCCTCTTGACAGCCCCCCAGCCTTGACTCTCTAAGAAGACAAGGAAAAACTCCCTTGTAAGGAAAAAAATGGAGGAAACCTTGGGAAAGGCAGTTCAAGGAGAGACCCCATACCAGGTAGGTTGGGCCGTGCAGTGGGTTTCAAAAAGAAGGGGGTCAATACAATACAATACACAGAACAGAACAAATCCACAATACTGTATAAGAATAACATTTTTACAAATACGGGGCAGAATTTAACAGTAGATTATATCACGTAATATGATTTGGATTTGTTTAGAGTCCATCAAGCTGCCTCCCCATTTGGCCATTCCACAGCTGGAACAGCACTGGGCCAGCCAATCTGATGAAAGAACCCCTCTACCCCACGATCACTATGGAACAAAGAAATTTTCATAAGACTTGTCTCATGAACCACAAAAAGATTCAGTTGGCTCCGAGGATGCAAACCCAGTCAAGGCAGAGACCATAAAGTCTATAAAAATAAATCCAAATCAGTACAGTTTGAGCGTCACATGCATCCATTGACTATAAATAAAATAAAAAAGTGAAAGAAATGTAAGAAGTGCAAATGTAACACAAATTTTAATGAAAAGTGTTGTTAACAGGGAGGAGTGGCAGCAACATGCATGGCACCAGCATCCCCTCCCTGTGGTTCTGTGAATAATAAATAAATAAACTACTTTAAGCCAAGGACTGGATACAAACTCAACAAGAATGGGGTAATTATTATTATTATAGTTTGAAATAATACAACTCAATTTTGCTTTCACGTTTGAGATTTTTGAACAAGGAAAAATCCTAGTATGTTGTGATTCTGCACTATAACACACAATTATAAGAAAGTCCTAAGGGTTAAATACTTCATTAACATTCAGAACTTGAGTAGTTGTGGGACATGTTGGATTTACTGACTGCTGTTGTAATTTCAAACTATGAAAAATTGCTGGGCATGTAATATGTATTGGCTGAGTGCCTACCTTCCAGTAAAGTCATTCTCAGCCCTCATTGTGACAGCCAATAGCACACTGTCTGACAAAGCCAGTGCTGTACAAAAGGTTAACAGGTAGAGCGAGTGCAGATGAAATCTCTACCCTCTTTTTCTTTTAGCTGCTCCCATTAGGGGTTGCCAAAGTAGATCATCTTTTTCCATTTCTTCCTGCCCTCTGCATCTTGCTCTGTTACACCCACCACCTTCATGTCCTCACTGACCACATCCATGAACCTTCTCTTAGGCCTTCCTCTTTTCCTCTTGCCTGGCAGCTCTATCTTTAACATCCTTCTCCCAATACACCCATCATCTCTCCTCTGCACATGTCCAAACCAACACAATCTCGCCTCTCTGACTTTGTCTCCCAACCGTCCAACCTGAGCTGACCCTCTAATGTACTCATCATCCTATCCATCCTCGTCACACCCAATGCAAATCTTAGCATCTTTAACTCTGCCACCTCCAGCTCTGTCTCCTGCTTTCTGGTCAGTGCCACCGTCTCCAGCCCATAGCTGGTCTCACTAGCATCCTGTAGACCTTCCCTTTCACTCTTGCTGATATCCGTCTGTCTCAAATCACTCCTGACGCTCTTCTCCACCCATTCCACCCTGCCTGCACTCTCTTCTTCACTTCTCTTCCACAATCCCCATTACTCTGTACTGTTAATCCTAAGTATTTAACACTAGAATTCCTGAAGCTATGAAAAAACTCACAATCCTGGCCCAGCTTAAATCCCTTCACACCTCTACCATCAGCGTCTTCTGCTTTGTAATCCCTTGCTTGCTTTAACTGATAAAATATTGAAAGAATCTTTGAGTAATATTTTGTCTTTTCTGTAATATTACTCTCCAGCTATCTTTTATATGCCTTATAAAGATGTTTTTTTCCTTTATAACTTCCTTTTTAGCAACTTTTTAATCCAACATTGAGTTGTCTTTATTTTTAACTGAGTTGAAATTTGTTAATGTTGAACTGTTAATGTTTAGTTTCATTACCCTGTGTGAACTGCTTATTATTATACAATATAATCATCTGTTGATATGTAATAGTTTGAAATGTCATACTTTACAAAACACACAGGAAGGTGTATTATTAAACTGAAATGTTATTTAAACTATTCAGACAAGAACAATTTAATCATTCATTCATCAAGCTGAACAGATACAGTACATCAAAAGAGACTCATCATCAGAAGTTAAAAAGAAGGAATTGAGAGCAACTTAACCACATGCCTTTTTAAAAGCATATTACATACAACTTTATTAAACGTCTCTCAAACTTTATTTAAAATTGTTACAAAATATGCTGTACCAGAGTCACAATAAACCAAAGTCCCAATGTTGTGTATTCATTCTAGTATACAATTTGTCACATAATCTTTAACTTTTATCATATTTCTCAATATAACAATTTATATATTTCTCTTAACTTTGTTTTGGACTGCATTATGACATGATATAAATTAATTATCTTTTTTTTTTTTACCATGACAGAATCAGGTTTTCGTGTTTGCTGTCAAGGGAACTCAAAGTCGTGTTGGGTGACATCATTGAAGCGATGATTTATAAGCCCGGGGACTCCTCAGTACATTTACTGTCTGAATCTGACTACTACAACTTGTGTTATTTAAAGTACTTCAATCGGCCAAAATCATACCACTGTTTTTGACTTGATTTTGGTTCATGATTTGGGGTTACATCTTTAATGGGCTTTCTTCTCTGCTTTTGACATTTTAAAATTTTCTCTTTTATCTGATTTTTTCCTTCTCTTGGCTGGAGGTTGAATTGAGTTTTGTTAAGTTTGACTTGTTTGTATGGAATGATACTTGCTTTTAATAAACTCAATAAATAATAATAAAAAAGAATAAAAGCTTAGACCAATTTTTACAAGTCCCAAGATCAATATTTTAACACTAGAATCCCTGAAGCCTATGAAAAAACTTGTAATCCTGGGCCACCTTATATTCCTTTGCACCTCTACATTAGAGTCTTTTGTTTTGGAAATGTGTCAATAAGCACAAGTAGCAAGCAGACTGCTATCCCATCTCCCCCACCACCGCAGCTCAACTCAAGCAAAAAGTTCTCCAAGCTCAAGTCTGTTTATCTGGGTGTGAGGTGCCTGGAGTTGTAGAGGGTAAATAATATATCGTTATTTGGAACACATACATTTCATGTGTGTGCCATGTCTACAATGATCTGGGTAAACATGGGGTGACAGAAACTGTTGAACACATACCTAAAACAGAAACGTTTTTCATGTTATAATGAGAAAAGTTTGACATGAAGTGTATAATGTGTGAAGACTGAAGTCCAAATATTAAAAAAAACACTTTCACAAAAGGTATAAATATAATAAAACAAGTGCGCTTTCATTTGCGAATATAACCAAAGACAAAGAAATCGGGTTAGGATATGACACTGCCATGACCACTTGGGTCATGCAGCAGTAAGAACTGCTGACTCATAATCAAAAGGTTGTGAGTTCAATTCTGGGCGCTTCCTAGATTTACCATTTCAGTAGTGAGCTGCTCTTATTGTTACTATCTATACTAATAAAAAGCAAAGCCCTCACTGACTCACTCATCACTAATTCTCCAACTTCCCGTGTAGGTAGAAGGCTGAAATTTGGTAGCCTTATTTCTTACAGCTTACTTACAAAAGTTAAGCAGGTTTCATTTTGAAATTCTACACGTAACGGTCGACAACATCCGCCATATTGAACTTTCTTATTTATGGCCCCATCTTCACGAAATTTGGTAGGTAGCTTCCCTGCACTAACCGAAACCGATGTACGTACTTATTTCGGTGGTATGATGCCACTGTCGGTAACCATATTGAACTTTCCAACGTCACTAATTCTCCAACTTCCCATGTAGGTAGAAGGCTGAAATTTGGCAGGCTCATTCCTTACAGCTTACTTACAGAAGTTAAGCAGGTTTCATTTTCGAAATTCTACATGTAACGGTCATAATGGTCAACAACGTGTGCCATATTGAACTTTCTTATTTATGGTCCCATCTTCACGAAATTTGGTAGGTGGCTTCCCTACACTAACCGGAACCGATGTACGTACTTATTTCAGTGGTATAACGCCACTGTCGGCCGCCATATTGAACTTTCCAAAGTCATTAATTCTCCAACTTCCCGTGTAGGTAGAAGAGAGACCCCATCTTCATGAAATTTGGTGGGCGGCTTCCCTGCGCTAACCAAAACCGATGTACAGTAATCCCTCGCTACTTGGCGGTTCACTTTTCGCGGATTTACGACTTTGCGGGTTTTTAAATATAGTAGTAGTATTTTCTAGTCTAAGAACAACAAAAAAAGTTCGGTGACTAAGTGCATTAGAACATTAGAACATTAAAACAATCTAGACGAGAACCTTGCCATGTGTTGCTCAATCTTATCCTTAATAATTCCTTCCATTAATTTTCCTGTGATGCATGTTAAGCTTATTGGCCTATAGTTGCTTGGATCTGCCCTGTCACCCTTTTTATATAATGGGATGATATTTGCCATTTTCCAGTCCTTCAGAATCTCTCCAGTGCTCAGTGACTTCCTAAAAATATGTGTCAAGGGTTTATATATGTACTCACTAGCCTCCTTAAGAACACGAGGTTAAATGTTATCTAGGCCTGGTGATTTGTTTGATTTCATCTTATTTAATCTGAGCAGCACTTCTCCCTCTACAATTTCTAAATCCCTCAGTAAGTCCTTAGTAGTCCCTGTTACTGCTCTGAGATTATCCACTTGCTCACTTGTAAACACCTCAGAAAAATGTAAGTTTAGGGCATCTGCTATTTCATTGTCTGTATCTTTTAATTCCCCTTTACTATTCCTGATGAACTTGACCTCCTCCTTAACTGTTCTTTTACTACTAAAATACTGAAAGAATCTCTTGGGGTCTTCTTTCGCCTTATCTGCTATATTCCTCTCCAACTGTCTTTTAGCCTCTCTGATATCCTTCTTAATGGTTGCCCTCATTTTCTCATACGCGCTACGGTTCTCTTTGCAGTCATTAGTCTTATATGCCTTATACAGCAGTTTTTTCCTTTGCAACTTCTTTTTTAAATCTTTATTAATCCATTGTGGAGTTTTTTTAAGTTTCCTATTACTTCCAAATTTAGGTATGTATCTGTCCTGCATTACATGTAAAACATTTTTAAACCTGTTCCACTGCTCCTCGACTGTCTCCACATTTAAAAGCTTATCCCAGTGTATCCTACTTAGACTTTGTTGCATCTGCTCAAAATTAGCCCTACCAAAGTTCAACTTAACAATTTTAGTCTTTGCATCTGCACTCTTACAGAATACTGAGAATTGTATTACATTATGGTCACTTGACCCTAGTGGTTCAATCACCTCTACACCCTCAATTCTATCCTGATTATTACAGAATACTAAATCCAGACAGGCTTCACCCCTTGTTGGTGCTTTAACATGCTGTGTTAAAAAACAGTCGCTGATTACTTCTAAAAACTCCTGCTCTTGTGCTCCTCCATCTGTAAGGTTATCCCAGTTAATATCTGGATAATTAAAGTCCCCCATGACTATAATATCCCCCTGTAAACTTGACTTTTTAATATTACTAAAAAGATGTGTGTTGAAATTACTGTCTGAATTGGGTGGTCTATAACACACTCCTAAAAAAAGACCTTTTTCCCTAATATTTTCCAGGCGAAGCCACATGTCCTCACTAAGATGGGGCTCATTATCCAACTGAAGATGACTTACATTTAATCCCTGTTTGGCATAAACAGCAACCCCACCTCCTTTTCTGTTCTGTCTATCCTTCCTAAAAAATGTGTATCCCTCTATGTTATACTCATCCCCATCTTTGTTATTTAGCCAGGTTTCCGTTATTGCTATAATATCATAATTATGCTCTGCTACATACAACTCCAACTCACTTACCTTATTTTTGATACTTCTAGCATTAAGGCAAGCTATTGCGTTGTAACACGGGTTGTGATTGGTACATGGGAGGGAGACGACAAATCACAGCTTCCCGCTTTCTAATCGCGCCTGTGATTGGTGCTTTGACTGGTGCCCAGATCCCACAGCATCTCCCCTTGTCTCTCTGTCACGGCCATTTCGCTTCAAGCTTTCTCGCCGAGCGGTTTACTTTACACTGTATTGTGTGTGATTTTTTTGTGGTTTCTTTGTGTTGAACTTCGCTTCAATTTTCACCTAACTTAAACTGTAAACTTATCTACCGATTTCATATTGCTTAACAGTTGTCCCTGTTATTAATAGAGTAAAGGGTGGGTTGTAAACAGTACAGGGAGGGTTTAAAAACGTCCAAATACACGTTAAATAATTAAATAAATATGGTGTCCCTACTTCGCGGAAATTCATTTATTGCGGCTGGCCTTGGAACCTATCTCCCACGATAAACGAGGGATTACTGTACATACTTATTTCGGTGGTATGATGCCACTGTTGGCCACATATTGAACTTTCCAACGTTACTAATTCTCCAACTTCCCGTGTAGGTAGAAGGCTGAAATTTGGCAGGCTCATTCCTTACAGCTTACTTACAAAAGTTAAGTAGGTTTCATTTGAAATTCTACACATGACGGTCATAACGGTCAACAACGTCCACCATATTGAACTTTCTTATTTATGGCCCCATCTTCCCGAAATTTGGTAGGCGGCTTCCCTGCGCTAACCAAAACCAATGTACGTACTTATTTCGGTGGTATGACGCCACTGTCGGCTGCCATATTGAAGTTTCCAACGTCACTAATTCTCCAACTTCCCGTGTAGGTAGAAGGCTGACCCCGTCTTCACGGAATTTGGTAGGCGGCTTCCCTGCACTAACCGAAACTGATGTATGTACTTATTTCGGTGGTATGACGCCATTGTTGGCCACCATATTGAACTTTCCAACTGTCTTTGTTACTTATGGGCCAATCTTCAAGAAATTTGGTACGCGGGTTCCCAACGCTAACTGAATCCTACTTACGTACATATATACGTCCATAGCCTGCAGCTCAGTCACCGTGTGAGACAGCGTTTTGTCCCCCATCCCAACGCCTCCCACGTTGTTGGCTGCCTGCCTATATAAGGCTGTCCGTCGCTCCAGTCTCTACATTCCCTTCCTTGCTTCGCGACCGGATTCACATCTCCCTGCTGATAACTGCAGCCTTTTTATTTAATCCACGGCTTCTCTTCTGTTTTATTGTTCGTTTATTATGGTTATAGTTATTGTGTAGGTATTTTAGACTTACTTTACATTGTTCAGGTGCCCATTTCCTTTATCGTTCCAACCGTACCCCATTAACATGTCTATCGAGTCGATCACCATCGATCAAAGAATTGTCACTTACCGAGTGGTTTCCATGCCCGGAGATGGCACCTGCCTTTTCCATTCTCTTTGTTACATATTGCACGGCCATATCAGGCTCACTCTTGATATCCGGAGGAACATTGTGTCTTATGTATTGAATGACTGGGACAGGTTAAGGTGTGGACTGATGACAGTACAGGAGATAATTATACTACACAGGAGCACTAGAAGAGTGAAATGCTTAAGGCCTTCACCGATGTTTCTGCATGTGAGTTGATGGCTGCCGCTAAATTGTTCGGTTATTGCTTTCAGGTGTACCGAAATGGCCAAATATTTTACACCTTTCGACAACCGCCAATACCTCTTAAACATCTTATGTTCACAGGTGAAGATTTCAGTAGTGGACACTTTGATGTTTATGAATGTTTAAACTCTCAAAAGCTGGATGCGAAGTTATCGATGAAACCGGTTGTATGCTTACATCGCTTGACAGATGCCGAATGTCACTTCAACACAAGTCCTGCAAATGCTGTCGTAATTGAAACAAACCATGAAACTCAAACTGATTATGACAGCAGCAATCCAAGCTGTGAGATTTGAAACAAGATTACTGTTCACATGGCCAGCTGTACATTGCATGCTCAAGAGTAAGCTCAGCGCACAGCTTGGTCATATTACAACCGGAGGGCCGAACTGACAATGTGGTATACAAAGTGATCCTTAACAAATAATTATTGGTATATTTTCCCTCAGTTTTAAAAGGTTTAATTTTCTTCTTAATAAAAATGTTAAGGCAGCACTTCGCTGCTGTGACGCGCAGGTATTTTGCTTGTTATAGAATAAAACATACATTTGATTTGAGTCTGTAACAGCTGGTGTAAATTTATGGTACTTGCAAAGGTTACTTTTTTTTTTGTTATTCAATTTTATTCTCTTAGTCATGTTCACGCTCCCCCTGATCTGACACTGCTATTTTCAAATAAAGACGTGTTATAACAGAGGTGAACTCAGATGAGGATAAGGGTTGTACATTGGAGAAAGAGAACAGAAGCCCTCCCTGCAAGAAACGTCTACTCACACACAAGAACAATGTAGCTACACCATGCGTAAAGGCGAAAGATGGGTGTCATCCTGCCAGTGAATCTGCCATATTCATGTCCTCAACGAAACAGCAGGGCTTACAGAGCTCGTCAAGGTATTGTGCAAAGTTCTGTTTGCGATTATGTTTCTTGATGGTCTTTATATGAAAAACATTTAAATGTTACTTATATAAATGCCACATTGAATGTTGTTTACCTATATTTATTTATTTATCTAACTACAGTGTAAAGTCACAAGTAGACTGCAGAGCATCCTGTGTTTGATCGACAAAGGCATGCCGACAAAGTACATGTGCAATGCTACTCCTTATTTAGAAAAAGATCAGTTATAAGAAGTGCGATGGCAACTTCCACCTGCAGCTATTGACACTTCAGTACGTGAGCGACTCTCCACGTTAGTGTTTAGGTTTGACAGTGCCATGCTGACGGTGTATGTGCCCAAAAAAGTTGTCTGACTGCATTCCTGGTACCATTGCTCATGTATTGACGTTTATATTTAAAGGTAGGACAAAGAAAAAGAACAAAACAAGCAAAAGAAATCACCTCATTTTTCACCTTATAATATGCAAAAGGTTAAGCACATGTCATTTCATTTTGTAACCCACTTAGTCTAGACCAGGGTCAGAGTGCGGGCTGGAATCTGTCCACCTACCTCACATCAAATGGTTTGTCACTGAGCGCATTTATCACTGTGGATCCTCCTAACAAATACAACTTGCCAAACTGTGAATCTGAACCTGAAACGTCTTCTAGGAATTCAGTGCCCATCTGGTAGCAAACTTCATTGTAGCAGTACTCGAAAGTCGGTAGATTACCAGAGCTAAAATAAGTCGCTTCGTATTGAAATTCCACCTGCAGGAACATTAAATACATTCATGTTAGCCAGGGTGATGAATAGTTTAGCTAACAAAATGTCTAATTAGAAATGTCTGTGTTTCAATAACACTGATTTAGGTTTACAAAAGAAATTATTACTATGATAAATATTTGTTATACACAAAGGACATATGCTTTGTATAGCTGTTTAATTCTCATTTAATAGATTTTCAAATTAGAATATAACATTATAAATGAGATTGCTTGTTTGTTCAAAAGCACTTCACTCTACATATTTAGTTATTTTGACTACAGATTCAACTTAACTGTATACCTGAAATGTGCCATTTGGATTTCTTCCTTTATTGATAAATGTCATAGTGTCACCAATGAGGAACAGAGACTCTGCAGACAAGATGCTCAAGTATACCAGAAGTACCAGTAAAGCCATCTTGGTCTTCTGTGATTCAGTTTCTCTCTTTCCCCCTTTTATAGATCCACTTATGCTGATTCTGAACCACCCAGCAGAGACACGTGAAAATGTTCTCACCTCATTGCTGCAGGCACATTCCTATTCAGAAATGCTGATTTACTTCATATACCTGATGAGCTTCACAAACATCATAATTCATTAAAGTGTCAAGTGCATTCAACATCACGGGTGTCAAACTCGGATCCTGGAGGGCTGCAGTGTATGCAGGTTTTCATTCCAGTCACTTTCTTAAATGGTAACCATTCACTACTGATAATTAAACCCCTGTTTATTTATTTTTTCTTAACCAGTCAAAAATAATAAGAAATAAAGAAAGCCAACAGATTACCAGCTAGCTCAGGGGTCTCCAGGGGTCTCTCTTTGTTGCAACCAGTTGGGATTTGAAATTAGAGTTATTGGAAGGCAGTAGAGTTAACCATTACTGCACCAAGAAAGGCTCCAGAGTTCAGATTTGGCCACTGTCTTCTAACACATACAACTTGTAACACAGACTTAATACAAGACTTGCATGAAGTCTTGCATGTTCTCTGTGTTGACATCTACTCCACGGCTGCAACAGTCTCCATTGTCCTGCAGTCAGATTGTAAAATTTGAAAAGACCAGGGCTTCCCCACTAAAAGAAGTAAGTGTTATAAACTTACATTCATGCACTAAACGAAGATCTTTTTTAAAATAAAACTACCTGTAATTTCAAGTTTAATTAACTAACACCAAAAAAGACATGACCAACAAACTTCACTGACAATAGCCAAGGTGAAAAGTATGCATACACTGTCTTAGTGTAGTCCTTTATTAAAATTCAAATTGTGTGATTATTTAAAGCTTTGAGTCTGAAAACATATGGTTAGAGAATATGCTCCTCACCAGTTTCTTCCCAAGCTCCTTCAGAGCATTGCCACAGGATTGCTGAGCTGGGGAGAAACTTACAAGACTGAGGAAAAACAAGCGGTCTGTCATTTTCTTTTGACTTCCCATTTATTCAAGTTAGTGTGTCAATTTAGTGTCTGTTCCAGCAGCAACAGTAAATATCTTTGATTCTGAAAATGTGAATAATCTATACTAATAAAAGGCAAAGCCCTCACTGACTGACTCACTGACTCACTGACTCACTCACTCACTCGTCACTAATTCTCCAACTTCTCGTGTAGGTAGAAGGCTGAAATTTGGCAGGCTCATTCCTTACAGCTTACTTACAAAAGTTAGGCAAGTTTCATTTCAAAATTCTACGTGTAACGGTCATAACTGGATCCTACTTATATACATATATACAGCAATGGCCTGCAGCTCGGTCACCGTGTGAGGCGGAGTTGCATCCCTCATCGTCACGCTTCCCACGTAATTGAGTGCCTGCCCATATAAGGCCGTCAGTCAGCAGCAATCCAATAGACACGCTGCTGCTAAATATTCTCAGGTGAAGGGCTGTGCTTATGCAAACGAAGATGAGATGGTCAGGGATAGACTAGTGTTTGGCACATACTCAGCGAAAGTGCGAGAGAAACGTTTAAGTGCTGGGTCGTAGCTAACATTAATTAAAGCAGTGGACATCACAAGATCACACGAGATAGCACAAGCACAGCTGAGAACCTTCGATGCATGTACTCCGAGCGGCTCACGTGAACTGACCGTGATCGCAGTACGCAGAGAACAAGCAAGACCTCCAAAGAGCGCGGAGACTTTTGATCACGTGAACGTGTCTGCAAAAAGTGGTGTCTCCTGTTCTGCAAAAATACTATAAAGGTCGAGCAACCGGCGTGCGCGCATAGCTGTGCCGGCCTTTGAGACGCTGACTGCACTTCTGCCTTAAGTGAAAGTAAGCACTTTTAATTTTTTACTCCTTCCCCTGAGCTATAGCCCAGACAACTGCAAACACGGGATCCCTTTTCTAGACCGCTAATATTAAGGTGCTTTGCACTTTCTTTTGCACATATACAATTATGAGGTCGCGGAAGACACGTACAGGAGTGGAGGACCGACAGTGCCATCCTGGCCGGTTCATGGCAGGGCCGTCTCTCCATTCTACACAAGACCCGTCGCGACGGTCCCCAAAAGGCGCTCATATCGTCAGCGAAGACGTCTCTTTGCACTATATAAAACAAAAAGGCAAGTTTCCTTTCTTTACACCTTTTTTCCTTTTATCCCAAACCAAAGCCTTTCTCTGTTAACACTGCAGAGGACACAAAACTAATTTTCTTTAATTGCTGGTAATGCTGGTAAGGCACATTACCACAGGCAGAAATTTGGACGTTCACATAGAAAATGTAATTTCTATACCATAGCCGTCGTGTAGCGCCTTTCAAAAGGGATCTACTACCGAGAGATAATCCATATACAGTTTAGCTGCTGTTAGTACTACTTCCCTGTTGTTTTATACCATCTTTAAAATGTAATTTACCCGAAACCAGTCCAGTAGTGCACAATGTATCTTTACTTCTTAAAACGTTAATGTTTTACTGTTTAATAACTTATAGACTACATTTTATTTTTTTCCCTTGCACCTTGCACTCAGTGAGCAAAGCCAATGGGTAATCAGTTATATATATATATATATATATATATATATATATATATATATATACACACATATAGACACATATATATATATATATGTGTGTGTGTGTATATGTATGCGCATATATGTGTGTGTGTGTATGTATGTGTATATATGTAGATGTGTGTGTGTATATATATGTATGTATGTATGTATGTGTGTGTGTGTGTGTGTGTGTGTGTATGTGTATATATATATATATATATGTAGATATGTATGTATATGTTGTGAAGTATAGCGGCCTGGACACACACAGGCAGACCCATTTGATCCATCACCACACGTTTATTAACACAAAGTCACAAATGTTAAGTGCACCGCCACCAAACCCCCAGTTACCCAAAGTCAACAAACACAGTCTTCTTCACACACAAATCACTCGGACCTCTCCTCGCCTCCTCTGCCTCGACCTTGTCCTCCTCCTCACCCGACTCCCGCCTTGATTGCAGGGCGGTGGCTCCTTAAGTTGGTGGCTGATTGCCAACCACACCCAGCCACCTGCGACAGTTCTCCCCCGCTAGCTGGGACCTCCCGGGACCAGCATACCATTCCGTGAGGACGAAGATGCCTCGGCGCCAAGCCGACACAGTGCAGTGCAGGGCCCAAGCCTGTAAATAAAACAGAAAAACAAGGGGTGGGGACGTTGCCCTGATGCAGCACCTCGGCTCGTCCTCTCAGCGGGGCCAACGTTTTCCATTCCGATCAACCCTCAGATGCTCCCACGTCCGGCTTCCCCGTACGGTAAGTCCGTAGCCCCTGCCACAGAACCACTAGTGGGCTCAGGCGTTGTGTCTACCTCCCACGCTGCGGGATTCACCCTGCCTCCGCAGAGGATGGCCCTTCGCGGGACGTGTGCACCCAGAGACACGTCCTCCCATGTCAGAGGAACTGGCTTCCCCAAGCCGCTTCCTCCGCTTACTTTGGGACACCGAGGCGGTTTGGATCTGCTCATTGCAAGAGGGCAGACCCAGCCCCGCTGGCGTCCGGAGCTTCACAGGGTTGGTCTCACTTACCTTCCCCGCTGTGCCTCTCTGTCCAGGAGCTCCTGCAGTGCGCCGAGCCTCTCTTGCCTGCGGCTTTCAACCCGACGCCACTGCCAGCCCTCCTGAGTCCAGCGTCTCCGCCCAGAGGGCACATCGCTCGGCCGACGGCGACAGCACAAGGCGCAGTTCTTTTTGCAGCTCCTGTAAAATCGCCGCCAAGGAGAAAGAAGCAGCCGGCGGTGGGCTTTCCTTGTGAGCAGGTCCACCTACCGACTGCTCTCCGTGAGCCTTTCCCTGCGGCCCACTCGGGTTTCTTGGCTACACGGGACGGACATTCCCTGCTCTCGCCTTCGAGCAATTGCCGGCGAGAGAACAGGAAACGCTGTCCAATTCCGTGCTTATAACGAGGAGGAATTTCTGGCTGGCCTTCTCGCTCTCCTCTCTCACTGGAAATCGTCTCTCTGGGCAGCTCCGCTGCTGCTGCGGCTTCCACAGCTACAGCCTCACCTTCTCGGCAGCCCCCTTCCTGGGCTTCGCGTCGGTGGGCCACCCCTTAATTACAAAGTCCTTCAATGGACCCCCAATGGTCCATACAGCACTTCGTTGCTGCAGGGTTGGGTGCACGCCGCCCCTGCGGCACGTTGGTGAGCTCCCTGTTGTTCCGGGCCTTTCACAGAAATATTCTGGGATACAGGTCCCCACCTCGACCCAGGTGGAGCATCCTGCCGACTATGCTACTGTGAAGTATAGCGGCCCGGACACACACAGGCAGACCCATTTGATCCATCACCACACGTTTATTAACACAAAGTCACAAATGTTAAGTGCATCGCCACCAAACCCCCAGTTCCCCAAAGTCAACAAACACAGTCCTCTTCACACACAAATCACTCGGGCCTCTCCTCGCCTCCTCTGCCTCGACCTTGTCCTCCTCCTCACCCGACTCCCGCCTTGATTGCAGGGCGGCTCCATAAGTAGGTAGCTGATTGCCAACCACACCCAGCCACCTGCGACAATGTGTATATTTATATACTCAGCAAAAAAAGAAACGTCCTCTGACTTTCAACTGTTTTTACTTTCAGTTAAC
This sequence comes from Polypterus senegalus, assembly GCF_016835505.1. Taxonomy (NCBI): domain Eukaryota; kingdom Metazoa; phylum Chordata; class Cladistia; order Polypteriformes; family Polypteridae; genus Polypterus; species Polypterus senegalus. The sequence continues at coordinate 75,196 of NW_024384976.1, forward strand.
TTAATGTGTAAATATTTGTATGAACACTAAAAGAGTCAAAACCATAAGACATAAACTAAAAATGTTTCACAATGTGTCCCTGAATGAAGGGAGGCTCAAAATCAAAAGTACCAGTCAGTATCTGGTGTGGCCACCAGCTGCTTGAAGTACTGCAGTGCATCTCCTCCTCATGGACTGGACCAGATTTGTCAGTTCTTGCTGTGAGATGTTACCCCACTCTTCCACCAAGGCACCTGCAAGTTCCTGGACATTTTCGGGGGGAATGGCCCAAGCCCTCACCCTGTGATCCAACAGGTTCCAGACATGCTCAATTCCTTCAACGATAAACACAAATCCGTCCATCACCCTGGTGAGACAAAACCGTGACTCATCAGTGAAGAGCACTTTTGCCACTCCTGTCTGGTCCAGCGAAGGTGGGTTTGTGCCCATAGGCGTTGTTGCTGGTGATGTCAATCAAAAAATTAATGATATTAGAAATAACATAGTATATCTCCCCAACACTAATGATCCTCCTAAACCCCAGCATCCTGTTATAAACTCTTTCACTAGGATAGATTTACCTGATTTACAAAAAATAATCTCTCAATTAAAACCCTCCACCTGCGTCCTTGACCCGATACCAACAAGGTTTTTCAAAGAAGTATCAGGCGTGCTAATTGATAATGTTCTTGACATAGTAAATTCGTCACTAGATACTGGGGTCTTCCCAGACTGTCTTAAGACTGCTGTAGTTAAACCCCTTCTTAAGAAACATAATCTCGACCCCTCGGCTCTTGAAAATTTTAGACCCATCTCTAACCTGCCTTTCTTAAGTAAAGTTCTGGAGAAGGCAGTCATTATGCAGTTAAATGACCACCTCAATAAACATGCTATTCTTGATAAATTTCAGTCAGGTTTTAAAACAAATCACAGCACAGAAACTGCACTCGTTAAAGTAGTCAATGATTTGAGTGAATGCAGACAGAGGCCATTTATCTGTTCTCATCCTCTTAGATCTGAGTGCTGCATTTGACACCATTGATCATAATATTCTTAGAAATCGCCTTAGTCAATGGGTGGGCCTCTGGCACGGTCTTAAATTGGTTTGAATCCTACTTGACAGGGAGAAAATTTTTTGTTAGTTGTGGGAATTACAACTCGAAGACACATGATATCTGATATGGTGTTCCACAAGGCTCTATCCTACGGTGGCTCTTAAGGGCAAAGCGCAAAAACAAATTCAACAACAAACCAAATGAAAAAACAAAATAAAAAAAAAAACACAATGAAATTAATTAATATATAAAAACATGAAGTTAACAATAAAAAGTGAGGGCATAAACTTAGCAAATAGTGAGAGCGTAACATTAACAATTTAATTACAGAGCATGAAATTAACAAAAAGTGAGAGCGTGAAATTAACCAAAAGAAAGAGTGTGAAATGAACAAAAACGACAGCATGAAATATACGTTAAGAAGCTGCAGCATGAAATCAACAAAAACTGAAAACGGAAGTGGTTGCAGCATGAAATCAACATTAAGAGGCTGCAGCATGAAATCAACATTAAGAAGCCATAGCATGAAATCAACAAAAACTGAAAACGGAAGTGAACTTCACAACGGAAACAGCATTTTGAAAACGGAAATGTCCACACCGGAAATGAGACTTTCAAAACGAAATCTCTGCATGCGTAGTTAGAAGAGAAATCTGTGCAACGATATCTTCAACTGATCAAATTTAAAGGTGAAATGCAGAACATTCTGTATATTTTAAACCTATATTTTATACTGTATACATGCAGTGTGAAGACTGCAAGGGTCTGTAAACGTTTATCTCCTGAGCATTGAACATGTTAAGTGCGGGAAAGTCCGCTTCAGTGAAGGGTGTTGATAGTTGGTTGTAATAATTGCCCAGATTTCATAAGAAACGACGAACATATACTGGTTGTTCTTGTTAAATATAATCCCTTTACAACTACAGTTTTTGTGACTTCCTGGTAATTAAAAACGAAAACGTTGTCTTGGGAAACTGAGCAAAAAGTTTAACATCTTCACAAACTTTTAAAATAAAAATGTCAAACTTGAACTAGATAACTGCGGCTACTCCCTGTCGTGGTCGGCTTCTTCTTACTCCTCGCAAGTGTTATTAATAACATATTTTCTTATCAGAAAGTTTTGAGTGCGAAAACGCGCATGGATTTCTTTCTCTTTATTTGGTTGTGGTCCCATTTGGTGGGCCGATGGTGCAAACACATGTGGTATGGCGGACGCGGGGGGCATGGACGGTGCAGTAGGTGGGTTTGCGTCCCCAACGAGGGTTTACCATTCATTTTACTGTTTTGTTACAAATACTGCACTTCTTCCTGTAACAAACGTTCTCATTCTCCAAAGGCAGACAATGTTTTGTCCCTATTGTGGCAGTCAGCTGGGCACGGGCACTGCGCCAGCTTTTTGTTCCACCTGTGGGCGATCACTTGCCTTTCTGCCGTCAGGTGACCAATCGTCCGCGGCGTTGGGAGGACCACCAACAGGTAATATGTCTCTTGCATTTAAGTATATGTAATTTTTTTCGCTACAGTACTTTGTGCGCGCTAAAACGAATAACCCTTTTGAAAATGTTTAGGACGCCAGCATCCTGAAAATTCTCCAACACTGACGGAGTTTTTTCGTTTCAAAGAAATAAAAAACAAAGAAAGATCCGTTAATTTTACCACTAAAAGAAAGTCTCAGAAGGATACTGTAAGTTGTGTACAGGTACGTCTGAATATTTTAAATATTACACGCGTGAAATATATTTTTTAAAAATCTGTTCAATTACTAATTAAAGGTATCGTTATTTACGTGCGTCTTACTCATTTATTTTTATGAAACATATCAATGAATATATAAATGAACATAAATGCGTTTTTTTAATTCTGATTGTAATTTCTCAGTTCTAATCCAGTTTATGCAAAACTATTTTCTTTTTATTTATTTTATCAGGTTGTTTCATTATTTCTTTCTTCATTACTTTTTCTGTATGTAGATTAATGTAGGAATTATGAGGGAGTGTGGAGGAATGTTAAAAAAAGAAAGAGGCAGGACATTACCACTTCGAATTTCTTCAAGAAGTTCCAAAAATGAACTTTTGCACGCTGCTGAGACAAAACTCTGCACATTCAACAATGATTTACCACCAGGCCCATACGTGCTTTTGTATGCTGATGGGAGTCTTGTTAATAAAATACCTGGATCTGCAAATAATTTTATACTGCAAGACTACAAAAATGAAATTGGCAAACAATTTAACAGAATAACATTCTTCATCTGCCCAGAGGCTGAATACAATAAATTAGGTAGGTTCAGAATCAATTACTATTTAAGTATTTGTGTATATTTAATTACAAATCACAGAAGCAAAGGGTTAATTTTTAAAAGTTAATTGTTTTGTAAATAGTAGTAAAATAACTTATACAGTTTGATGGGTTGATCAGTTCCTAGTTATGCACAACTTGTGACAACCTGTTTAAAAATGTAAAAATTTTACATTTTTCGTAGTTTTTTAAGGATGTATCAAAGTATGTTTATTACTTAAATGACTATCAAGAAAGAAAATAAATATTGTGGTTTTTAGTGATTTATTTGAAAATATTTGCATGAGGAATTTGAGCATCTTGTACATTATTAGTGAGTATATATACTCAACTGTTTAGGATACAATTCTGCATTTTTAGTTGGTGGTTAACTTTTAATTATTTAACTAATATTTTTGCAGAAAATGACAGTAGTGATCCTGAAGAAGCGACTATTCATCCAAAACATAAAATAGAAGAGGACTCTCTCAATGATACTGTGGTAAACAATCAATCAATCAATCAATCAATCAATTAATTAATTAATAGGTTTATTCATTCATAATCAGCTCAGCTAAACCTTTCATAGTGAAATGTAGTGTAAGTAGCGCTTAAAATAAAACAGTTGTCATAATGTTTCACCCAAATGTTCTGTATAAACAGCTAACTAGCAAGTGCATTGTGTAGAAACCCAGTTACTGTTTTCATTTGTAATTATGTTTTTTTTTTTTTTTGGAATTCACTTTTATCTTCCAGCTTTTTGTCCACAGCTCCCCCAGGGAAAAAAATGAAAATCCAACTGCAAGGAGTAAAGATGTGGTAAATTTGAAATGTTTGTTCATGCTTATCCTGTGTATACGGTTTTATTTTTTTCTTATCTTTGATTACTTTACTCTGATATACTTTACTAATACATATACTATCTACCTTACTGCTTCGTGGTGACAGTAATAATATAATTTTACAGCAATCTTTTTTAATTAAAGACGAATTTAATAACCTTTTGCACTAAAGATAAAGAAAAAGTTGGAATTTAATTGTCTGTCCACACCAGGATTAGAGGGGATGGATTAGATTGTATTCCATTCAGTGCTGGTTAGAGATCTGGTGTTCAAATAAAAGAAGAGTCTTTGTGATTAATTTGGATGATTTTTGAGAAAGGCCTGGAGTTTTCAAGAGAGATGGTTTTCATCCTGACTAGCGAGGATCTTTTAATTTATCTGAAAATATGACAGCAAAACTACCTGGCTGACTGATCAGAGTTCATCCCAGGACACAGCCTCTTATCATCACAGGCGCTTGTTTATCCCACCTGTAACTTTTCTGGAGCTGGTGCCTAAAATTCCTGCTATGGGGCATTTTTAAATTAGCTACTTTAGCAAAATCTAAATGAATTAATACTCATATTATAAAGAGCACAATTAGACCAAAAGTTATAAAGAGATCCTCCACTAGGAGTAACTGCATTAGTAACAATTTCAGTTAAAACAAAAAATATAACAGTAGTTTAAAACCATGTTTGCAGTTTAAAATGCAGGTTGCTACAAATTCTCACTGACTGAATTGTTGTTTTCATCTCCTCTGTTGTTAACTGGCCATAGTTCAACAATTAATCAAGGAACAGATAGTGCTGAGCTCTGTTTATCTCAATACGTTTTATGTACTCATTATATAATTAGAAAAGTTGTAATTGCATTTTACCTGAAAACTTGACACAGAGCTCAGTGTCTGCATTAAGTTAAAAGTGCTGTACAAAATGAGAATTTAATTGAATTAAAATACAGTATTAGTAAATTACTGTAATTCTGTGCCTGTTGTGTTTGTTACTTTAAACTGTTTTGATTTTCAGTTTCTGTTTTAATAGATGTCTTTGATTAATCCTGTATCAAATGAAAAGCAAAATATGGCAAGCACATCATCAAAGGATGTTTCCACAAGCTACACTAGTGTTAGTGCGGGTTCACATTGCTACAGGTATTACCAACAATGCTACCTATATAATTTCCATTGAATATGTTGCTGAACAAAATATTTTATAGTATCTCAATTGTTATCAATATTACATGTATTAATAGACACAAATTAAAACTTTTTTTTCTTTTCATTATTTAGGATGAATACCACTTAAAGTACATTTGCAAACCAAGCAATTTAAAATTAGTAATGTCTTTAATGCATGCCTTAGGACTCAAATCATCTTCAAATGTAACATTCAAATAAGAGGATACTCTTACAAATGTAATATATATGTAAATAATCACGTTTTCATATTGATTCTAGACAAGAACAGGTCATTCAGCCCAACAAAGCTCGCCGGTCCTATCCACTTAACTCTTCTAAAAACACATCAAGTCGAGTTTTGAAAGTCTCTAAAGTCCAACTGTTTACCACACTACTTGGTAGTTTATTCCAAGTGTCTGTGATTCTTTTTGTAAAGAAAAACTTCTTAATGTTTGTGTGAAATTCACCCTTAACAAGTTTCCAACTGTGTCCCCGTGTTCTTGATGAACTTATTTTAAAATAACAGTCGCGATCCACTGGACTAATTCCCTTGATCATTTTAAACTCTTCAGTCAGGTCTCCTCTTAATCTCCTTCTCCTTAAACTGTAAAGACTCAGCTCTTTTAATCTTTCCTCATAACTCATCCCCTGTAGCCCTAAATCAGCCTAATTGCTCTTCTCTGGACTTTTTCTAGTGCTGCTATGTCCTTTTTTGAATTTTATTAGTTTATGTAGTAGTGTCGCACATTAGCCAGATTGTTACTTATGGGCAAAGTAATAATAAATGTAATTTATTTAAAATTTCTTACAATATAAAAATACAATAAGATAAGAAGAACAACGTAGTAGATTTCATGGGTGGGATCGTCCAGTTTGTCTATAGGCAACATTTTGAAATTCATCACTTTTACTATTGATCCTTCTATCTCAATATGTAATTGCTTTCTTATTTTTTCCAAGAACATATACAGAGGTTTACGCTCCAATTCTAGTTGAAAGTGATACTAGTAGCTCATCAGAAGATGAATTTGCTCACAATGTTGATTGGTAAGTTTCTGTGGTAACACTTTCTCTTCCAGTCTGAATAAATGTAGTTAATATGGTAATTATTGTTATTTAATAATGATTTAATATCTGTTTCATTTATATGTTCTTTAGAACAACTCATGGTTATCTTTTAAATTAATGTGTGTGTTTTATAGTCTGTCAGCAATGAGTAAAATCTTGTTATATATCCTACAGATATTGTGGCTGTTGCTTTTTTCATATACTTTTTCCTCAGTAGTTGACTTATACTTGTTATTTGTAAAAAGTAAATTTTATTTCTCCTGTTTTTTTTATTTTTGCATACAGTTTTAATGACAAAATCGTTAGTGTGAAAGACATCCTGGAAAATTTAGCTATGCAGATTAAGTCTGAAAAAGTCTCACGGTTCAATATAAACAGAGCTGACATTTGGGATGGAGCTCTACGTGGTTTTAAGCGTTCATCCTTTGATCCAGCACACACCATTTTAGTGAAATTCAGTGATAATACTGGCTACATGGAGAGTGGCATTGACACAGGAGGACCCAAGCGAGAATTTTTAGAACTCCTAATGCAACATCTTAAAGACAGAACACTATTTGAAGGAAGGGAAACTGAAAAATACTTGACCTGTGACAGTGCTGGTGAGTATTATGAGCTGTCACATCCTGTAGTGGACTGACATCTTGTATGCGTGTATGATTTCTTGTCATTTGCCCAGTGTAGCCATTATATAATGTGCATTAACTATGGCTGAAATAAGTTAATTTAAGCAATGGGTAGTTGAATGGATGTGGTGACTGGTTTTGCACTTTGTTTTTGTTTTAGCATTTGATAATGATGAGTATTTCATCATTGGGAATGATCGCTGTGTCCATGGTTCATGGTGGTCCTGGGCCACAGTTCCTTTCGAAAAACTTGTTCAACTATGTTTTATGTGAAGGTAACTTTTCCCCTGATACAAAAGATGTTTGTGATCCAGAAATACAGATGATGCTACAAAAGGTATTACGTGACTTTATCTGCATTTTAAGTTTTAAAGACTTAAATGCACAGTAATACAGTAATGCTTCTTCCACAGAATGTTTTAGTGTTTTTTGAAAATTGTATACTTCATTAATTAGGATTGTTTGTGAGAAAACTAAACTGATATTTATTTCACTGTGCTAACATTGTTTTGTTTGTCTATGCATGTTTCATGCAAATATATAAGTACATATTATTTGTAATGTATTTGATTTTAATACAATAAATTAGATTGTTATGTAATACATGAGACCCTTTTTAATTTGAAATGCTCTGTGTATATGTGTTCCATTAGGCTACCATACTTAGATTTGTGTCTCCTAGACCGCAAGGTAGTCAATGCTGTGGGGTAATCCGGGGAATAAATAGGATCTCCTTTGCATCCCTGTTGTCATCAGTGTATTTGAAGATAGATATTGTAATAGTATTTTTCTGTTTTAAATGTTTTGGAACCCTGGACATGTCAAATATTTGATGTCCTTTGGTAGTGGCTATTACTAAATTACTTTTATAATGCCTCCAGTTTCTACAAAGCAGTTAGATTTAAAAAAAATGTGTACAGATAATGTATATAAAGAACCATACATAATATGTGTAAAAACAACTAAACAAACAAAATATGCTTCTATAAATCTAAATGTTAAAGTAATTAAAAAAGTTGGTTTAATACCCCTTGGGTTCCTTTTTGGGCAGGTGCTATAAATTTGTTTGCAAACTTTTGAATTACATGTAATATACTTTTCATATTTTAAAAATGCATTCTTTTCTTTGTGACTGACTGCTATTAATGTTACATTTTATTATAACTTTGAAATGAATTAGATCAAGTCATCGTCCTCAGTGGAATGTCTTAGGAGTATAGTGGAGGTGCATGCTACAATGCTTATGATAGCGGGATGTCTTTGCCATGTTATCAGGGAGCTTTCTGATAAAGACAAAATTGTGGAAGATTATCTGAAGTGGTATTTTTTCACCAGAAATGCTGCTTGTATTCAAAGGTAAGCTGTAATAAATGCTTTATTTATAAATTCTAAAAGTTACCAAGATGAGGAAGTAGCATTTACATTAAACTAGAAGTGAACAAATGACACACTAGAGGGATTATGCCTCTTGACCAGCATGGAAGTGTCTCAGAATTCCCCAGGAGGATTTGGCAAAAGATATTGAAGATTCAATGACATTTGTCTAGCTGAGCATGTTGCCACCATGATTTTCATCAGAATAAATGTAATGAAAGTGAAATTAAGTAGTAGTTAATAGCTAATCCAAATTTTCATGTATTGCTGAGGAATGTGGCACATACAATATACCACATGACTTTAGTCATATACTGTATAAACTAGCAGCAGCAAAGAATATAGGGTAATGGTGAATATATCATGTCATTTTCTAACCCGGTTAATTCAGGTGAGGGTTACAGGAGGGCTTAAGCCTATCCCAGCTAGAATAGGACAATAAGCAGGAACAAACTGTTGACAGGGCGCCAGTCCATTTCTGGGCAATCTCACACACACATACACTAACCACATCAAACACACACTAGAGCCAATTTAGTGTCACCAATTACCTAACCTATATGTCTTTAGACAGTGGGAAGAAACCAGAGCACCACCCAGAGGAGTCCCAATCAGTGATGGGAAGAGCATGCAAACTCCATGCAGGAAGGACCCAGGACACAAACCTAGGTCTCCTTACTGCGAGTGTACCAGCTCTTCCACTGCCCCAAAATGTCACCCTTAAATGGTGACTGTTTCTTAATCGTTTGTATAGTGCTGGCATTCATTTGAAGTAATAAAAAATAGTACTACTAACATATTAATTTGCACTATAATGTATTATTTCTGAACACAGGAAATGTAAAGAAAAAAAATAGTAAACCCTGTTTTAGCAGCAAACATAGCAAAGCTAAAGGGAAGTCCAAATGCTTGTTTTATTATCAGTGTGTATGTGTGCTAGAAAGACTTGTTGGTTTTCATTGCAACAGTGTATTTACATTGTAGATCTGTATGTTCATAGCAATTACTTCTGTTGACATGTCAAAGATTTTGGAAACAATATCTCATTGTGAGTGCTCCTCAGAAAATGGCAAAAAGTGACACATTATAGTTTCTGTGAGAAATGCACTAAAACCAAGAAATGTTTGCATCTGTACTCCTGAGGTTCTAGCAAACAGTGCTGCAGATCTTATGGAAACATATCCTCAGAAGTTGACATCACAATATACAGGTGTGTGTTGATGGTCATATTAGTATGTGGTCCGTGTTTTTGGGCAACGTTTTTATGCTTCACCGAGATCATAATGTGACATGCATTACATTCTCAAACCTGCCTAATCCCATTCATATTAGGGAGGAGTGGGTTGATGATTTATCTTGCATTGTGTTCAGGATTTAATATATTTGTTTATGTGAACTATATCTTTGGTCTTCTGGTATCATCCTGTTTGTCCAGGTTACATTTGGCAAATGTATCATATCATCAGGGCTTCTGCATTCCCTAAGCTGCTAAGCTATCCATAACATCTTATATAGTCATAACACTATATGCAGTAAGGATGACAGACACTGACCACCTTTCTTAACATGATGTACAGTACATCACAGTAATGAAATATCCTCTCTTGAGTATGTCCTTCCTTGGGCATTAAAGGTGGTTTTACATTGCCTGGTCTATATTGTCAACTCAGTCTCTTGGTAAATGCATTTTATTTATTGTTTTCTAATGACACTCACCTTGTAATATTCAGAGTATGAAATAAGTGCTGTATATAAAAACCTAATAATAACCTAATCTTTATTTGTATATGTTGTTTGCAGGTTCAAAGAAGGACTAGCCACACTAAATGTTCTTGAAGCAATGAAACAAAATCCATCAGGATTCATGAAATACTTCTGTTTTTCTGAGAAAAAAATAACAGCTGAAATTATAGAGAATCTTTTTAAAGCTGAGTTTAGCCAGCCTGGTAGCAACAGAAGACAAGAGGAACTGAGGATAGCTGCATACTGGGCAGACTACTTGTTAGATATTGAAGGTCTGAATTCAAGTATTGGAGAAAATATTTGTTTAGTATACTTACTGAAATATGTAATATTGTGTATAGTACATGTAGATTTTCACCTTACACAATTTATGAAAAAAACTACACTGAATGTAAGTGCAGCAGGAGACACACAAGGTTCTGTCCACAGGATGAGAGTTTGTATTCTGTGTGCCCACAAGTTTAGAGTACAAATCAGCGTTCAATAATTTACTTCTGATAAACACACAACTAAGATGAACCAATTAAGCAATTTCTGCTTTTTTAACTTTTACAATTCATAGGCATTTTTAGCTGGCTAGCAATTTATGCATATACTGTATTAATTAATGAATTTATGCCTGTTATATTGGTTGTTTATTTCACCAACATTAAACTAAAGTTGTCACATCTCTTAACCAACAAAGAAATAAGGGTGTGGATCTCTCAGGGTGGTTCCAATTTATCATTAATGTTTAAAGATTACTTTTACTATGTGTTTTGGATTGATTAGATATTACTGTAATATTTTAATTAACACTGACTATTGTTTACAAAGCTTTATATACAGTACAGTATGACACCTAATCATAGGTTTGGGCTGCTATGCCACGTGATCAGGAATGGGACCAGCAAGAATAAATTATACAATGCAACAAAGCTGCTGACATTGGGGTTGCACAGTATAGTGTTACTGAATCTGAAGATATTAATCCAGATATTAAGGAAAGAGGAAAAGGAAAAACAGTTTGGTCAAAACACATGCATATAAAATAGTTATGCTTATCTGTACAATTCATTTTTGTGTATTTAGCAACAAAATTAAATGTGATGCACATCATGCATTATGCTATGCACAAAATGTATAATACTGGTTGAAACTGCTTGAAGTAATAACATCAAAGGACAACAGTGCTACAGATTCATTCTGGGTTTCATACTTCACAAAGTTTTAAACTTTAATAACGCATTCCAATAAAATGATTACATATTTAAGAAGCACAAACATGTTATATGAATTGTTTTGTTGTATGAATTATCTGCCTGCTGTTTAGAGACACTTATCATCTCACTATATATTTATTTAAATATAAAGTGTTACAATATTAGCTAAAATAAGTGAGAGAAGTAATAGTACTTTACATCGCACATACACAAGAGAAAACAAACCACATCGATACATACTACAAAATATTCAGGTATTACAAATTTCTTTTAGCCTCAAAAATAATCCTACAGCAGATCTCCATGTGAGTGGAGTTTGTAATTTACTGCTGCTTTATGAAATCTAAATATTCTTGTATGAGTTTCATCTCCACAATTGCAAATTTCCTTGCATTGTGTTGCCAGTTGACGTAAGCTTCTTCTGAAACAACGTATCCAAAGTTTCTTGATTGGAATCTAGACAAATAAGTAATATGTTTAAAAGAAGAAAAAAAATAATGAATATATTCAGAAGTCTATACAATTAATTGAGTACTGTGTAGTCGAAACTTGAGAACATTCTTAAAATGAATCATACAATTTTAAAATCTGTAACTCTTCCCCTTACAAACTTAGCTCTTTACTTTTACTGATGATTAAAACATAGAAAACTTAGTCCTGGCAAGATATTTTTTAATATTTTCTAATTATTCTAAATGGAATTGAAACTGTCACTTTACATATATCCATTTATTCATACCTATGTGGTAGGCTAAAAATCTCACTGGGAATTCCAGAAGGACAAGCTGACATCCTCGAGGGTCTAATTCTCTGTTGGTTCCAGGGGTCTTTAAATTCATTCAAATCCTTTTGCATCAATTCAAGAAAAGCAAAGCGCAGCAAACATTTATGCTGGTGGCACCATTGAAATTGCCAGAATCTTTCAGATCCACCAGGACTTCCATCCAGAACTGTGACCTGAATGAAATGAAATGCAAGAGCTACTTTAAATATAGCTTTGGATGCATTTTTAATTGGCTTCTTTAAATGGTTTTATTTACTGGTGTAATTAAGCTTTCAGTGAAGGGCAATCAGTAAAATATGTCACTGAAAAGGTTATGGACTGGAAAACTGCTCGCAGTTACACATTTAAAATAAATCAAGTCTATGATGCGGGGGCAAGCTTTTTTTTTAACATTATATATAAACATTTTGCAGTTATTGATTAAGTAAGTTACGACTGCACTTACTATACCAAAAAATATACACCAATATTCTTAGCGTTGCTTTCAGATGTGCCCACCAGGATTCTCTGATTCATTACAGAAGTACCATAAACATGACCAGCTGCACCAGCAGTGGTCGCTTCCTTGAGAGTGCAACGGCACTGCATGCTGCTATCAAGGTGTTTTCTGTTCAGCAATCCGTCCTCAGTCTCATTGGTACAATCCCAAGTTTTGCTACTCAAAGCACATAATTTGTTGCAATTACTGCCGGGTTATTATTCGTGGTCCACATGAAAGCCATAAAATCTTTCTTGAAAAGCCATCGATGCACCCGCTTACTGCTATGCCATAAGGCTTTAGTTTATCATATCCATCTACATGCCAAACGTAGTTTGGACCCAGTGAGTGGTACACTCTTCAAACAAATCTCCTTGTCCTCCTAGCTTTAAGTTGCAGACAACAAATTCATGACATCACGCGCCTGACACGCAGTTTATGTTTCTTCAGTAACACCTGACACATCATTCTATATCCACGAAGCTGACTCGGCCCTTGTATCTCGATCTCCATGGCCACACGCACTTGACTTATATTGAGTAATTCCTACGCTTTGATAATCCCAGTTCTTTCAGGTGCATTTTCAAACTTCTTAAACACATACTTATTCCAAGATAAATTTTCAAAAAATCTAGAATGACCTCATATTTGTATCCTGCGTAGGAGTACTGCGTAATCCAATCGGTGACCAAAAGTGTGTGTTCATTCCCACTGACAAAAATAAAAAATAAATTACAATTACGGTTTATGCGTCAGTTTCTCACCATATTTTCTATGATCATGTCGTGCTAATTGCAGGGTAAGAGAAACAGTAAATGCAAAAGATATATTACCTGTTGTTGGTCCTCCCAGCGCCACGGTGGAACAAAAGCTGGCGCTGCCCGTGCCAGCTGACTGCCACAATAAGGACACAGCATTGTCTGCCTTTGAGAATGAGAACGTTTGTTACAGGAAGAAGTGCAGCATTTGTAACAAAACATTTAAAATGAGCGAAACCCAATAGCAGGACCTCTGTTTCAGTTGATGGATGACAATGGACACTTCGTGCTCTGACCTCATAGGGGACGAAACCCACCACGACTCATCCATGTGTGTCCACAATAACACGTGTTTACACACTCACCCACCAAATGGGACCCACAACCAAATAAAGAGAAAGAAATCCATGCGCTGCACTCAAACTTTATGATAAGAAAATATGTTATTAATAACACTTCATGAGGAGTAAGAAGAAGCCACATGACAGGGGTATCCACAGTCATCTAGTTCAAGTTTGACAATTTTATTTTAAAAGTTTGAAGATGTTAAACGCTTTTGCTCAGTTTCCCAAGAAAACGTTTCTGCTTTTTAATTACCAGGAAGTCACAAACTGTAGTTGTAAAAGGATTATATTTAACAAGAACAAGCAGTATATGTTCGTCGCTTCCTATGAAATCTGGCAGTTATTACAACCAACCTCAACACCGCACTGAAGCGGACTTTCCCACTTAACATGTTGACTGCTCAGGAGATAAACGTTTACAGACGCCACACTGCATGTATACAGTAGAATATATATATATATAGGTTTAAAATTTACAGAATATTCTGCATTTCACCTTGAAATGTGATCAACTGAAGATTAGTTTTTTGTCACAGATTTCTCTTGCGCATGCAGAGATTTCGCTTTAAAAATCTCACTCCGCTGTGGACATTTCCGCTTAAAATGCTGTTCTCGAGTAAGTTCACTTCCGCTTTAAGTTTTGGTTGATTTAAATGTGCAGTTTCTAACGATATTTCATGCTGTCGCTTTTGTTCATTTCACACTTTTCTTTTGGTTAATTTCAGCCTCATTAATTTAATTGTTAATTTCATGCCTCAGTATTTGCTAAGTTTATACCTCACTTTTATTGTTAACTTCATGTTTTCATATATTTCATTTTGTTTTTTTTTATTTTGTTTTTTTGTTGTTATTAAATTTGTTATTCTGCTTTTTGCCCTTCAGAACCACCGTATTGGTGACTAATGCTGCACAACAACAAATGATGTAAACGTCCATTAAATAAAGAGATAATAAAATCTCAGCATTACTCGTGTCTCATCATCCACATCTCGGTTATCCAGTGTGAAACTCAAAACGGTAAAACTCGCTATTATAAATGGATATTTAGAAAAATCAGCACATGTCACTACAGGAACTGCAAGTCACATGGACTGACACTTTGAACTGAAGACAGGATATTGACCAATGAATAAGGGGAAGAAGGGTCTTCAGTTCAAAGCACAGCATTATGGGAATGCCTTTAAGTGATGACATGTGCTGATTTTTCCATAAGTATCTATTTAAAGATATAAAAAAATAAAATCAATGTGTGATAATGGTGTCACAAATAGAATTGAAATTGAACCAAATCCATCAGTGCTTTTCTTGTTTTCTGTTCATTTTAACTTTAAGGTCCATTTGAGTCACACAATCCAAGTTTGCTGATAATTTTAACAATAATTTTGAATGCAGTCAGACCCTCAGCCACACTCCCTCTCAATGGACATTTTGTCCACCACATATTTCAGTTTTCATGTTTGTGTTCTTGCCATGTCTGTGGTGTCACATTCTTAATGACAACATGTTGATGATGACAGTCGGTCACTGGAGCCTCCTCTTGTTGTCACTTTATGGTAGAGCAGCGTCACAGGAGGCTCTGGCTTCCTTGGATCTTTTAAACAGTTAAATGTTGAGGTCTTTCAGTGTGACGAGGTGACAGAAGACACCACAAAGTCACACTGGACAGGGAAGTCACAGCATGTGGGCCACTTGGACCATCACCATTGGTCAGCCGGTGTTCAGTGTGGTCCGGTGGGTAGTCAGAAGTGTGAGGTTATGTTCTTGGTGGTCTTTATCTTCATCCTCCTGAGTGTATCTTTGGTGCTTTGGGTGGACAAAATACTCAGAAGTACGAAGTCCGTGTTGAGTTCTCTGCTGAGGTCTTGTCATGTCTGCTCCAGCATTGTCACTGTGGCACAGAACACAGAACACCACATCAGTAAAACGATTTGTGTTACGATTTACAAAGAGCTTTATACACTTGTGAATCACAGACTGAATCGTCACTTGTGCCACCATGTTGTCATCCTGCTTTACGATGATGACAGTCCAAAGTGTGTCTTCATACCCCAAGAGTGAACTTGGTCAGTAATATAATAAAGAACTTGTTTTATTATGAAATTAAAAGTAAACTTTAAAGAATTAATCAGACTGAGATCAATTTATAATTTAGTAACAGGATAAATCACAAGTCCCAAGATGTCTCAAGCTGTGTGTTTTCTCTTCTCTTCTTTCTGGTGCCTCATTTGTCTGAACTGGTGGCACACTGGTCAGTGCTGTTGTCCTATCCTGGATTCCAGTTCTATTCCCAGTTATCTTCTCTGTAGATGTTCTGACCTCACTATTATGACTTAATAGACCTTCAGGCAGCTGAACTCCCCCCTTTATCAGTTTCTCATCCTGCAGACCACCTTGACATGAGGCGCATTTAATCTCCATCTTATTAACAAGAGCAGGCGTGAAACTACAAAGTGAAGAAACAAACAGTCCATAACTCAAAGGCGAGTGAAACAAAGAAACACAGCGGAGTGACAAGTGAAGAGCAGCACACAAATAACAAACGGCTCGCTAACGGGTTCTGAACTGTAAATATTAATACATAACGGTAAACTGGCACAGATATGACCTTACTGATCATGTGACCAAAGGCCTACACAGGCAGGATGAACTTGGGGCCTAAAGAAGGCTTGTGGTTGCCATGGTTACACTAATTTACATTGGGACCGCCCCTCTGTATGGCGACTCAAGAAGGACAAACATCACGAGGCTCACACATTTAGAGTGTTAAACACAACAGTACAGGACAATAAAATAATAATTAATATATGAAAAAATATATCTTGCCCATCTTTGCCAACATGACCACCACCTGATATCAAACACATCCCCCTTAATGACTGTGATGAAATAATGAGAGAAGTTCAGATACTGGCCTGTTGTAATGTTTGGTTTCCTTCCTTGCCAGCTTTAACCTCTGCTGTACAGACTCTACCATCCCCACGAGGAGCCCCTCTACTTATCAGTCCAGGGGTCTAATCGTGTCTTTAGACTGACAGTTCCACACTAGGACCACATCTCCAGGTTTAATGTCAGCCCTCCAGTTTGCCACGGCACTACATGACTGCAGAGTAGAGTTGTGCTGTTTTCCTCCATTTGTCCCTAAAGCCATTGGCCAAACACTGCACTTGTTCCAGTGTCCCTTGTGCACGTCTTTTGTATTGAAGTCCCCAGGTGGTGCTTTAAACATGACAGCCATTTGGGTGAGCAGTGTGGCAGGAGTTAGTGGCTGTGGGTCCTCAAGGTGATCAGGGTCTATCGCTCATATGAGCCATCACTTCTGCCATGAAACTCAGGAGATACTCATGAGTGAGTCTTACTGTCCCTGATTGTAAAAATGTGCAGTCAGGTGTCCTCCGGTCACATCTATCATTCATTCATACACGTCTGCCTTGTGTGAAGAATGTGAAGGGTTGAAGTCCAGGACAGTCTCGCAGAGTGATATCTTTCACCAAAGCAATGTTAAGGTCTGATGTCATTTATAACTCTTTGAACGCCCAATAAACAGAGGGATGTGTTAACGAGCCTCAACAAGTTACCA
>NW_024384977.1:0-20000 GCF_016835505.1 Polypterus senegalus
AAGAGACAAACTTATACTTACAATAACATACATGCATACAGTAACATACATCAAAAGACCCAGAGCCATCATCCTAGACCAGTAGACTGAAGAAGCCCGCATGTCAGTCTCGTCAGAGGATCAACCCCGTGTGCCTTTTATCAGATACCGGGCGGTTGTGCCTTTCCCCACAGTTGAGCGTCCAAAGAAACTGATGGCGGAACCTTCCCTTATATACTAATTAGGTGTCCTTGCCCAAAAGCGGCCTACGTGGAAGCAGTGTATGCAGAAGTGATCAGTTTAAGCCTACCCCCTCCTTCCATGGGACACGGCGCTATTTTTTCTCCTACTCGGCCTTGAGACTAGTGCCTGATACCAGAAGACACAGTAATATGCTTACATGTGAAAAAAGCCTCTCAAAATGAAAACAACTCCTTACATAGCCTTGGCTGTATCTTTAGAACATTCCCGGCTGTTTCTCCCAAAACATTAGTAATGCAGCTGGGTTTGCACTGGAGCGATCAACGCCCATCTGCATTCCCCCTCCCTCTCTTTATTTCACCTTTGCTTTTTACAGAGAAAAATCCTTCCATTACACAAGGTTACCTTACAATAAAGTTAAACAACATTAGTAAAATTAAAACAAGAGAATGATAAATCAAAAAGAAATAATTAGCAAACAAACAAAGATAACTAGCAGCAACAGTATAAAACTCACAATTGGTATGTCAGTTTGAAAAGCTCAGTTTTGAGGATAGTTTTAAGATGTGTTATTGAATCGAGCTGACAATTATGAGAGGGAAGAAAATTCCCGAGTTGAGGAGCACTATGAGAGACGATCGAGCTCCCATAGCACTGAGTCTGACGTGTGGTACAGAAAGTTGAGCTGCAGATGAGGATCGGAGTGAGCGAGAGGAGTGTTAGTCTGTAGGAGATCAGTGAGGTTGTAAAGAGCTTTCAACGTTAAGAGCAGTGTTTAGTATTGTATTCTGTAGTTAACAGGGAGCCAGTGAAGGTTAAAGAGAATCGGCGTAATATGTTCAGTGGATTTAGAACAGCAGCTTATTATCCTGGAAGCAGAATTATGAATAAGTTGTAAGCAATGGATACATTTTTGTGGTATGCCAGATAGAATAGCATTACAGTAATCTATACGTGAGGTGACTCGGGCATTAACTAATACTTTAGTACTGTGTTGCGCAAGAACAGGACAAAGTCTACAGATGTTTTAGAGATGGAAGAAGGCAGTCCGAGAAATGTTACTTTTATGGGTGGAATTATTTAATAAAAAAAATAATAATAATAATAATATTTATTATTATTATTATTATGTAATAATTGTCAATAATAGTTTATAAATGGCTATAAATAATTGCATTTAAATGATTTACCAAAATCTATTGTATGTAAATGATATTGATGAAGGTTTGTACAAGTAGGCGCACAGGATTGTGTTAAGAAACAGAAAAGTCTGGAGGGAGAAGATGAAAGAGGAACCTAACTTTGCTGAAATGCGCAGCTGCAACAGGAGAAGACAAGCAAGTGAAATAAGGGGTTTGTTAGCTTAGGCTGACAGGTGTAACTGATGGTGCGGAAATTCTATTTCTGTCAGTAGGTTTGACAAACCGTTTCAATTCATTAAAGACCACCAGAACCCTCTTTACCCACTGAATCAATCATAACTTTTAATTGTGATATCAGATTTAATAAAACCACCTTGTTGTCACTAAATGTTTTCAAATGCATTGTTCTGTTAAACTGTGACCATCCCTTCTCCATTAGTAAATAGCTGATTGACCTGACTTAAGCTCCTTAACTGCACCGCCATAACAGGGATGGATGTGTGTCGTGTTAAAAGGAAAAAATGTTTTAACTCCATAAGAAAGGGCAGAGCAGGCTCTTTTCAATTAGGAAGCAGCGTTCCTTCAATGTGGGAGGTGACATAATTCACATCTTCTATCACGTTGTGATGACCAGTGTGATTTTCTACATTGCGGTGTGCTGAGCTGTGCACATCACGTCAAGAGAGGCCGACTGAATGAACAGGCTATTTAAAAGGGCAAGATCAGTCATGGGACGCACCCTGGACCCCATAGAGTTCATAGCTGAGGAGAGGATTAAAAGAAAACTGAGAGCCATTATGAACAATGCTGCACATCCTCTCTCTCACACAGTAAAATGGAGTTCTTATAAATCATTCTGTATAAGTGTGTCAAGAAACACTATGGGGCTCCTTTATCCCAACAGTAATACATCTGCTAATGTCTCACGCTGACTGTGAAAGCCAATTCAGAACATTTCTTTCCTTTTATTTTTCTTCCTTCATAGTCATTCTGGTGTGTGTTCAGACCAAAGTGTGTGTGTATGTTTATTTACTTTTTTATCTATCTTTTTTATATTTTCTGTAACTTCTACCTTGTGACAAATAAAGTTCCACTGAATCAATTCTATCTATTACTGATCACAGGATTTGCTTAATCTGTTTGTTTAAATTGATGCAAATGTTTTTACTTTTATTGGGTACAACTTCAGAATAGTGACTTTGATACAACACATATGTCACTTGAGCCAGTTAGTGAGGGAGGTCGTGGTGGTCAGCTTAATAATTAGGGATTTTGGACACAGGTGACATCACCGAGTGGAGGTGAGACTTGTGCTGGTATTTCTTAAGAGGGCAGCATTTTGTGTGTGAGGTGATTACTGTGCTGTGAGAAAGACACCCACCGTGTAGACTGACTGAGGGGGCAGGAGAGGTAAACATTTGAGCTGGCGGTGGTTTTTAAATTGATTTTATGATCTTGAGTTTACTTTGTTTTGGGGGGTAGATCTTGCTGATTGAGATCAAAAGCTGGTGCTGTGATCGTCTCAGTGAGCACTGAAGAGGTAAATCTTAGCCCTACTTAATAATTAATCCACAAATCGATTAGCGAAAATCGATATTTTTTTATGTTATGTTTAACAGTGGCTGTTGTTGGCCTCTGTTTCCTGATATTGTGATTATTTATTGAATTAATGTATTTACCAGCTTTCTGCTGGTCAGTTGAAGGTGGCATTTGGAGTTGTAAATCAACCTGAACCACTTTCTCCCTAATCTTTGTCAAATGAGCTTGGACTGTAGGAATACACGGTAAGTAATCAAAATGTAGAGTAGGAGGTGGCAACTGTATGACTGGATGATGTGAAGAAGAAAATGGAATTGAAAACGTGAAGTGAACTGGAGATACACACACTGATGACTGAATAGAAAAGACACGCGGGCAGCCACATGGGGATTGACTTGAGTAAAGTTCGGTGCTGGGCTGGAGGTCGCGCTGCTCGCCCCTTGCTTAAATCGTTTGCAGTAACTCTGAATTGAGTGAATGAGAACTTACACATCCATAAAACGTTATCTCCAAACCCTGAGCATTTATCTTTGTTTGCAAGTCCGTTTTCAAATTCTTAATGTGAATACTTTTCAGCGAAACATCACACTTTCAAATAACCTTACAGTTTTTATATAACTTAATATGAATCAATTTACACTCATCGCCATACTTTAATAATTGTTGTAATGTTAATTTACCCATTCTTAGAGATTTAAAATATTGAACTTGATGTATTTTACACGCCACACACCCTAATGATACACACTCTACAGTCTCTAGCTGATTATGTGATCTACACACTCCAGACTGGTGCTGCCTCGTCTTGAACTGTGTATAATTTAACCTAAAATGCCCAATCCCGATGCATGTTAATATCATTTCTTCTCTTCTTGTTCTGCCCCCTTTTCCTATGAATCTCACTCTGCTTTCTACTCTGTACATAGGCCTTCCCTTACTGTCAGTGTCCCAAATGATTTGCCACATCTCATCGATTTTTATTTGTGTCAGTCTGTTAACTTCTGATTTACTGAATGTTAATTCTGATTCAATAATAGAAGATGTTTAGCTGCTTTTATTGCCAAATCATCAACAATTTTGTTTCCTTTGACTCCTTTATGTGCTGGGACCCATAAAAAACTAGCATATCAACTCAAATGCTCTAATTGATATAAAATTTGAAGTACTGTGGCAGACCAGTTTGAAATCGCTCTGCTATACAGTTTAAGCAAAAGAAGATTAAGAGGTGACATAATTGAAGTGTTTAAAATTATGATGTGAATTAGCCCAGTGGATCGAGACGGTTATTTTAAAATGAGTTCTTCAAGAACACGGGGACACAGATGGAAACTTGTTAAGGGTAAATTTCGCACAAACATTAGGAAGTTTTTCTTTAAACAAAGAACGATAGACACTTAAAACTACCAAGTAGTGTGGAAGACAGTAAGATGTCGGGGACTTTCAAAACTCGACTTGATGTTATTTTTGAAGAAATAAGTGGACAGGACTGGCGCTTTGTTGGGCTGAAAGGCCTGTTCTCATCTAGAGTGTTCTAATGTTCTGCACAGCAAATTTCAAAAATGTCCACCCGCAGCACATCAGAGAGGCTAAGAGACACTGCGCAGATCAGTCACCGGCACACAGACACACACACGGGAGACTCCAAGGAGAGCGCTGTTAGTATTCATTGATCCAAACTCTGTAGCTGAAATACTGCACTGTGTATGTAAAGTGTAATGTGACTAAAAGTACGTGCTGCACAACTAAATACAGCTGTCATTCAACATGAAACAGCGCCTGGACATCACTTTACATGCCTTGTGGTGAAAAGAAAACCCGGCGAGTTTTACGGAGGTTGACATTAAAGGTTCACTTGAGAGCTAAAGAGCAGTGCAGATTAACACAGCTCTCTATGTGAATACAAGGTGGTGCATCTCTGGACATGTAAATGTCAAAATCTTCACTTGCTGTAGGGACAGCAAACTGTTGGTCGTAAGTCTGCATCCCTATTAGCCCATCATTGTTGTTATTGTTTACATCCCAGAACCAGAAGAAAAGGGCTTTTAAAAGCGGTGATCAGCATGAGCTCAAGCGTGTGCAGAAGGAACTCAGAGTCCAGCTCAGGGCGACGAAGGAGCAGAAAAGGAGAAAGCTGGAGCAGAAGTTGCAGAATAACAGCATGAAGTGTGGGATGGGATGAAGATCATCACTGGCTACAGCTCGAAGCGGGGTGCCACCATCGAGAGAGACATCAAATCAGATGAACAACTTCTTTAACAGGTTTGACCACCTTAACTCACTCTCACCTCAGAGTACTGCACCCTCCACCCATCCTTTCTACTGATACCAGCATAGGAGAGAGTTTCCCCCCACCCACAATTACAGCAGCCCAGGTAAGCAGAGAGATGAGGAAACTTTTTGCCAGCAAAGCAATGGGTCCAGATGGAGTATCAACACAACTGCTGAAGGCATGTGCGTTGGAGCTGGGGAGTCCTCTACAGCGCATCTTTATCTTGAGCCTGGAACAGGGGAGAGTCCCGAGGCTTTGGAAAACATCTTGCATCACCCCAGTCCCAAAGGTATCATGTCCTGCTGAGCTGAATGACTTCTGGCCTGTCGCTCTGACGTCACATGATGAAGACCATGGACCAGCTGCTGCTTCACCACCTGAGGCCACAGGTCCGCCATGCCCTCGACCCTCTGCAGTTCGCATACCAGGAGAAGGTGGGAGCGGAGGATGCCATCTTCTACATGCTACACCAATTCCTCTCCCACTTGGACAGAGGTGCTGTAAGAATTATGTTTCTGGACTTCTCTAGCACCTTCAACACCATCCAACTTCTGCTCCTCAGGGACAAGCTGACAGAGATGGGAGTGGAGTCATACCTGGTGGCATGGATCGTGGACTATCTTACAGACAGACCTCAGTATGTGCGCCTCAGGAACTGCAGGTCTGACATTGTGGTCAGCAGCACAGGAGCGCTGCAAGGGACTGTAATTTCTCCAGTCCTGTTAAGCCTATATACATCAGACTTCCAATACAACTCGGAGTCCAGCCACATGCAAAAGTTCGCAGATGACACTGCTATCGTGGGCTGCATCAGGAGTGGGCAGGAGGAAGAGTATAGGAACCTAATAAAGGACTTTGTTAAATGATGCTACTCAAACCACCTACAACTGAACACCAGCAAAACCAAGTAACTGGTGGTGGATTTTAGGAGGCCCAGGCCCCACCCGGACCCCGTGATCATCAGAGGTGACTGTGTGCAGAAGGTGCAGACCTATAAATACTTGGGAGTGCAGCTGGATGATAAATTGGACTGGACAACCAATACTGATGCTCTGTGCAAGAGAGGACAGAGCCGACTATACTTCCTTAGATGGCTGGTGTCCTTCAACATCTGCAATAAGATGCTCAGATGTTCTATCAGACGGTTGTGGTGAGCGCCCTCTTCTACGTGGTGGTGTGCTAGGGAGGCAGCATGGACGCCAGGACAAACTGGTGAGGAAGGCAGGCTCTATTGTAGGCACAGAGCTGGACAGTTTGACTACTGTGGCAGAGCGACGGACGCTGAGCAGACTCCTGTCAATCATGAAGAATCCACTGCATCCACTAAACAGGATCATCTCCAGACAGAGAAGCAGCTTCAGTGTCCTGCTCCATTGACAGAATGAGGAGATCGTTCCTCACCCACACTATGCGATTCTTCATTTCCACCCATGGGGCAAAGGCTAACATTATACAAAGTTATTGTCTGTTATACCTGCATTTTTATCACTCTTTAATTTAATATTGTTTTTTAGCAGTATGCTCCTGCTGGAGTATGTGAATTTCCCCTTGGGGATTAATAAAGTATCTATTTATCAATCTATATATCTGGACTTGCTTAAAAAGTCTCTTTAAACAAGAGGCGTTTACTTTTGATAAATCTTTACAAATCAATGAAAACAGGCAAAGGGATGGGGGGTATTTATGAGAAGAGAGCATTATAGTGAGGGAGGAGTCGTGACCCGTAATACTAAAGCTCTTCTTTGCAGTATTAAGATTCTACCAGTCAGCATTTATAAGAGGTATAATTTAGAGTTGTGTGTCTTGACCCTAATTATTATTCAGACACAATCATTTAAAATGTACTGATGACCTACAAACATTCATTTCGCCTGACATTTCCATCATGCAGAGTTCAAATGAAGCTCAATGGATAAGGATTTGAAACGTCAAGTGGACAAGCGCAGTGGAAATTAGCACCTCGTGGTTTGAAGCACTGAGCAGACATGTGCAGTTCAAAGGACGCTTTATGAAGCCGCGACCCATTCAAAGCCATTAGTGCCGTACAGTACTTTGTTACAAGTCTACCAAACATTTTATATTTAACCCTGTTGTGATATTTTCTAATTTGTATTGATATTACACACTTCGTTTGAGTTCACTGACAGACTGAAATGACAATTCAGGTAGTTGCTGGCAATTAATATTTGTTACTGGTTTGCAGTAATTTAGTTTGTCTGATACTTTAGGTCAAATATATATTATTTTATTTTACATTATATATTATACATATTACGAATTTCACAGTGAAATGTATTAAATTTTGTATCTGAGTAGTTGGAGACACTAATGACACTGGTGTCATTATAAATGAGGACTGGCCTTGGTACAACAGGCTGGTGTAAGAAATACGGGTGAGAAAATCCAAACGACAGTAGACACGATCAGATATCTGGCCATGGGAGGTGCCGCTATTAACTCCACAGTGGTATAACTTTGCTATTGTAAACTCTCCTTTCCAAATATCGAAGTAAGGATTAATTTCAAATGTAATCTGTATTTAGAAAGTACTTTAATTCATTTTGCTGTGGTTTGTAAACTACAGTGACCAGATTTTTCTGGGGCAACCTGGGGCACCAGGCGGGGGGCCGGAGCCCCCCAGAAGCCAGATAGACTTTAATAATGGAAATGCCTATTTTTTTGTTTCCTGCATCTTATTCTGTATGAGTTTCTTCCATTTGAAACAATCATATTATTAAACACAAACATATACCCATTTTCAAAGTAGGGTTCTATACCATTGAATGCTATTTTTTGTGAAGTTACAGGCTAGATCTTGCCAAAAGCAGTTCATGAAAATTGACTGAAAAACATGCTTTCATGAAGAGCAAATAAACTCATTAGTGTACATTATTAGGTCAGTTACACTTGCAGGATAAACGTGCTTCATTCACAATATTGCATCCCATGTACATGTGCTACTGCTAGTGCATGTCCTGACTTCAAAAGAAGAAACAGTAAACCAAATTCCAAAGAGGCAAGGTAAGAAGCAATGTCACTCTGCACTCTAAACTAAAGGAAAACAAAGTAAAATACAGCTGTAAGTGTAAGGAACAGGCAAGCATCCGCAAATGTTGTTGTGACTTGTGTTAAATATTCATTCATTAATAATGTATAAATTAATATTATTAGATTCACAACTACGACAAAATTTACAGAGTACAGTCTGCAGACTTGAGACTATACAGTAAAGTGTGTACAGCAGTACTTACTTAAAGAATAAAGAGCTAAAATTAAAGTAAAAAAAAATAAACTTTGTCAGCACTTTCAATTTTGTCCTGCAAAATAAATTGGCAAGTTTAACTCTTTTAAGTTTAAGCTTTAACTTCAGTGAAAACGGCTCACCTCGAACGCAGTATTGACGAGTGAATGACTGAATCAGGCATTAGCTCTTATATCAGGCTCAGAGCAGGAATAATAAGATAATTCCGGGCTCAGAGTGTAGCATAGCCAAAACGTGCCATATCACAAGGCATGGCCAATACCATCCGACGATGTGTCCGCTTCCGCCTTCTCGCCCTCCGTGCGTTTCCATACTGCAAACAATGGCCACCAGCAGGTGTCAGACTCAGAAGAAGGTCGACTAACCATCTGACGTCATGATGGGTAGAAAGTATGATATGGAATCAGAAAGACTGAATAGAGTCTAGGCCTCTAGGGAAATGCACGCATTTTGACAGAAAACGCCACAGGCCGGGACATTCCCTGATCTTTCAGGGACGCCGGGACGGGTGATCCAAAAATAGGGACTGTCCCGGGTAAACCGGGACGTCTGGTCACAATATGGAAACAAAATTAAATACATACACTACGTCACAACATTACATACAAATACACCTTATAAATACTCTGCATGTGTAAGTTTAACAAACATTTGAACCTCTTTATATCAAATTATCTATAATAGATTTACTTTTCTGCAAGGACGCACAGCATTAATGTCTCAAGTGATAAGAGAAAAGGACAAACTATTCTCACAACGTGCAGCAAGTAAACAAAGAAATGAATGACGTACAAAGCCTGAACTATCGCCCGGAAATATATGAAAGAAAAGTTCAACAAGTATTTCTAAGATTCTGCCACTGGAGGTCGCAATTTAACCTGACAAAGGACTTTCTGACAGTCATACTGAATTTATGTCTATACTAATAAAAGGCAAAGCCCTCACTGACTGACTGACTGACTGACTGACTCACTGACTCATCACTAATTCTCCAACTTCCCGTGTGGGTGGGAGGCTGAAATTTGGCAGGTTCATTCCTTACAGCTTCCTTATAAAAGTTGGGCAGGTTTCATTTCGAAATTCTACGTGTAATGGTCATAACTGGAAGGTATTTTTCTCCATATACTGTAATGGAGTTGAGCTGGATGGCCGTGGGGGGTGGGGGGGGGCGGTGTTTCCTGTGACATCATCACACCTCCCACATAATCATGTGAACTGTCAACGCGGTACATAGAAAACAAGGAAGAGCTCCAAAAAGCGCTGAAGAAAACATGCATTATATAATTGAGAAGGCAGCGAAACAAAAAGAAGCGAGCGAGTGACATATACAACCATATTCATGAGTGCAGCTACTTCGGAAACAAAGCACGGTGTAAACCTAAGGTTTCAATTAAGATCATAGACAGGCTGCCGCTGGCGCTTGTCATGCCCACGGCTAATGCGGGATACAAGTTTAATGAGAGGACGCAGGATATAAACGAGAGTTTTGATCACTTTGTAACTGAGTTAATATTGCAGGTGAAGGGCTGTGCTTATGCAAATTCCGAGAGACTGTCTTTGTGGGGGGGTTGACAGTTAAGGCGGGTGGGGTAGTCACGTCATCATCTCCCTTCCCATTCACCTCATTTCGCTCTGAGCTGAGCTCCGCAGCTAACGCAGTCTTGCGGAAGCAACTTTGTGACGCTGCCACCAAATACTCACAAAAAAATCCACAAGTTAATACACACGCTGTCTGTAGAGTTTCTACACACTCTGAATCCTCCAGGCACTACTTATAAAAGGTTACATTGACAATCGTCTTGCGTTATTTTTAAAATGTTTCCTTTTCTTAGCACAAGCACAGCTGAGAAGCTTCGATGCATGCACTCCATAACGCGCTAAAAATAACGCATTTAATCACACTTTGCATTCCAAGCAAAGGGGAACTTCTGTCAATGCATGATTTCCTGGTACACCAATTACATTGATGCACACATCAGAGCTACAAAAATGAAACAGTCAGAAGAAAGCACGTTGCTATGACTGATTGGAGGAAAATTTCATTTCAAAAGACTATCCAACGGAAGCCTTGATAAAAGCGTGGTTTTGTGCACACATATTATATATATATATATATATATATATATGTGGATGTATGAAAACATACTGTATATATGTGTGTATATGTATAAATATATATGTTTATGTGTGCGTGTGAGTATATATATACACTGCTCACAAAAATTAAAGGAACACTTTTTTTATTGGGCCTGGCATGAAATCAATTAAACCTGTCTGATAATTTTCTGGTTGGTTAAGCAGCTGAGGTCATTGTTAATCACTTTCAGCTTTATTGGTGTTCATGGACTTAACAACAGGTGCACTAAAGTGGCAACAATTAGAAAACCCTCAAAACAGGACTGGTTTTACATGTGGAGGTCATTTCAAGTTTCTCCCTCTTGATCTTTTTTGGCTGGTTTTCCACTCGTGCTAGCTTTGGCTTGAGTAATTATCTCTACTGGCAGTATGAGGCGATTCCTTAACCCTACAGAAGTTGCACAGGTTGTCCAACTTCTCCAGGATGGCACATCCACACATGCTGCAGCAAGAAGGTTTAATGTGTCTCCAAGCACAATCTCCAGAACATGGAGGAGATTTCAGGAGACTTGCTGTTATTCTTGGAGAGCTGGACAGGGCCGTAGAAGGTCCTCAACCCATCAGCAGGACCGATACCTGCTCCTTTGTGCAAGGCGGAACAGGCTAAGCACTGCTCGTGCCCTACAGAATGACCTCCAGAGGGCCACTGGTGTGAATGTCTCTACCCAAACAATCAGGAACAGACTTCATGAAGATGGCCTGAGGGCCCGACGTCCTGTAGTGGGCCCTGTGCTCACTGCCCAGCACCATGGAGCTCGACTGGCATTTGCTCAAGAACATCAGAATTGGCAAGTCCGCCACTGGCGCCCTGTACTTTTTACAGACGAGAGCAGGTTCACCCTGAGCAGCTGTGATAGACGTGAAAGAGTCTGGAGAAGACAAGGAGAACGATATGCTGCCTGCAACGTCGCTCAACATGACAGGTTTGGTGGTGGGTCAGTGATGGTCTGGGGAGGAATATCCATGGAGGGACGCACAGACATCTACTGCGTAGGAAATGGTGCTCTGACTGCCATAAGGTATCGAGATGAAATCCTTGGACCCATTGTCAGACCCTACGCTGGTGCAGTAGGTCCTGGTTTCTTCCTAATGCACGACAATGCCCGGCCTCATGTGGCAAGAGTATGCAGGCAGTACCTGGAGGATGAAGGAATTGAAACAACTGAATGGCCTTCACGATTCCCTGACTTAAACCCAATAGAACATCTGTGGGACATTATGTTTCGGTCCATTAGGCGCCGCCAGGTTGCTCCTCAGACTGTACAACAGCTCAGGGATGCCCTCATACAGATCTGGGAGGAAATGCCACAAGACACCATCCGTCGTCTCATTAGGAGCATGCCCCGACGTTGTCAAGCATGCATACAAGCTCGTGGGGCCACACAAGATACTGAAAAGCATTTTGAGTTGCAGAAATTAAGTTTTGAAAAATGGACTAGCCTGCCACATCTTCATTTCACTCTGATTTTAGGGTGTCTACACAATTGAGCCCTCTGTAGGCAGAAAACTTTTATTTCCATTAAAAGACTTGCCATTCCTTTTGTTCCTAAGACATTGCCCTGTCATTATTTGTATAGATATCCAACTTCATACTGAGATCTGATGTATCTAATGTGTTTCTTTAAAGTGTTCCTTTAATTTTTGTGAGCAGTGTATATATACTGCTCAAAAGAATTAAAGGAACACTTTTTAATCAGAGTATAGCATAAAGTCAACGAAACTTATGGGATATTAATCTGGTCAGTTAAGTAGCAGAGGGGGTTGTTAATCAGTTTCAGCTGCTGTGGTGTTAATGAAATTAACAACAGATGCACTAGAGGGGCAACAATGAGATGACCCCCAAAACAGGAATGGTTTAACAGATGGAGGCCACTGACATTTTTCCCTCCTCATCTTTTTTGACTGTTTCTTCACTAGTTTTGCATTTGGCTACAGTCAGTGTCACTACTGGTAGCATGAGGCGATACCTGGACCCTACAGAGGTTGCACAGGTAGTCCAACTTCTCCAGGATGGCACATCAATACGTGTCATTGCCAGAAGGTTTGCTGTGTCTCCCTGCACAGTCTCAAGGGCATGGAGGAGATTCTAGGAGACAAGCAGTTACTCTAGGAGAGCTGGAGAGGGCCATAGAAGGTCCATAACCCATCAGCAGGACCAGTATCTGCTCCTTTGGGCAAGGAGGAACAGGATGAACACTGCCAGAGCCCTACAAAATGACCTCCAGCAGGCCACTGGTGTGAATGTCTCGGACCAAACAACCAGAAAGACTTCATGAGGGTGACCCAAGGGCCCCATGTCCTCTAATGGGCCCTGAGCTCACTGCCCAGCAGCATGCAGCTCGATTGGCATTCGCCATAGAATACCAGAATTGGCAGATGCACCACTGGTGCCCTGTGCTTTTTACAGATGAGAGCAGGTTCACACTGAGCACGTGACAGAAGTGAAAGGGTCTGGAGAAGCCATGGAGAACATTATGCTGCCTGTAACATCATTCAGCATGAGCAGTTTGGTGATGGGTTAATGATTATCTGGGGAGGCATATCCATGGAGGGTCACACAGACCGCTACATGCTTGACAAAGGCACCTTGGCTGCCATTAGGTATCAGGATGAAATCCTTGGACCCATTGTCAGACTCTAAGCTGGTACAGTGGCTCCTGGTGCACGACAAATTCTGGCCTCATGTGGTGAGAGTATGCAGGCAGTTCCTGGAGGATGAAGGAATTGATACCATTGACTGGCCACCACACTTTCCTGACCTAAATCCAATAGAACACCTCTGGGACATTATGTTTTGGTCCATCCAATGCCACCAGGTTGCACCTCAGACTGTCCAGGAGCTCAGTGATGCTCTGGTCCAGATCTGGGAGGAGATCCCCCACAACACCATCTGTCATCTCATTAGAAGCATGCACCGATGTTGTCAGGCATGTATACAAGAACACAGGGGCCATACAAAGTGCTGCGTACAATTTTGAGTTGCTGCAATTAAATTTTGGCAAAATGGACTAGCCTACCACATAATTTTTTCACTCTGATTTTTGGGGCGTCTTTGAATTCAGGGCTCTGTAGGTTGATCATTTTCATTTCCATCAAGCGATGTGGCATCCTTTCGTTCCTAACACATTACCCAGTCTATATCAGTATAGATATCCAGGAGGATTTCTTTTTCCCATTGAGATCTGATGTGTTTTCAAAGTGTTCCTTTAATTTTTTGAGCAGTTTATATATATATATATATATATATATATATATATATATATATATATATATATATATATATATATATATATATATATATATCTCCATCCATCCATCCATCCATTCTCTTCGCTTATCCGAGGTCGGGTCGGCGGGGGCAGCAGCAAGCAGAGAGGCCCAGACTTCCCTCCCCGCCACTTCTTCCAGCTCTTCCGGGAGAATCCCAAAGCGTTCCCAGGCCAGCCGGAGACATAGTCCCTCCAGCATGTCCTGGGTCTTCCCCGGGCCTCCTCCCGGTTGGACGTGCCTCGAACACCTCACCAGGAGGCGCCCAGGAGGCATCCTGATCAGATGCCCGAGCCACCTCATCTGACTTCTCGATGCGGAGGAGCAGCGGCTCTACTCTGAGCCCCTCCCGGATGACTGAGCTTCTCACCCTATCTTTAAGGGAAAGCCCAGACACCCTGCGGAGGAAACTCATTTCAGCTGCTTGTATTAGCGATCTCGTTCTTCGTCACTACCCATAGCTCATGACCATAGGTGAGGGTAGGAGCGTGAGATCGACTGGTAAATTGAGAGCTTTGCCTTATGGCTTAGCTCCTTTTTCACCACGACAGACCGATGCAGAGCCCGCATCACTGCGGATGCCGCACCGATCCGCCTGTCGATCTCGCGCTTCATTCTTCCCTCACTCGTGAACAAGACCCCGAGATACTTGAACTCCTCCACTTGGGGCAGGATCTCTCCCCCAACCCTGAGAGGGCACTCCACCCTTTTCCGGCTGAGGACCATGCTCTCGGATTTGGAGGTGCTGATTCTCATCCCAGCCGCTTCACACTAAGCTGCAAACCGATCCAGAGAGAGCTGAAGATTATGGCCTGATGAAGCAAACAGGACAACATCATCTGCAAAAAGCAGTGACCCAATCCTGAGTCCACCGAACCGGACCCCTTCAACACCCTGGCTGCGCCTAGAAATTCTATCCATAAAAGTTATGAACAGAATCGGTGACAAAGGGCAGCCCTGGCGGAGTCCAACTCTCACTGGAAACGGGCTCGACTTATTGCCGGCAATGCGGACCAGGCTCTGACAGCAGTTGTACAGAGACCGAACAGCTCTTATCAGGGGGTCCGGTACCCCATACTCCCGGAGCACCCCCCACAGGATTCCCCGAGGGACACGGTGGAACGCCTTTTCCAAGTCCACAAAACACATGTAGACTGGTTGGGCAAACTCCCATGCACCCTCCAGGACTCTGCTAAGGGTGAAGAGCTGGTCCACTGTTCCGCGACCAGGACGAAAACCACACTGTTCCTCCTGAATCCGAGGTTCGACTATCCGACGGACCCTCCTCTCCAGAACCCCTGAATAGACTTTTCCAGGGAGGCTGAGGAGTGTGATCCCTCTATAGTTGGAACTGTGGAAGACGAATGTTCTCTTCGTTCCCTTGTACTAATTCATGTCTGAGAAGTAAGCTTTACAAAACCATGTAATAGCATGCTTTGTTTTAGCAAACAGAAAAATGTTTGTGCAAAGGACTCAAGGTCTGAGCATTCCACACATGAGTCTGCCTTATCACGTTTTCCCTTAGCTTACATCTGAACGCCATAACAAAAGGGGCCAAGAAATCAAGTTGCATAAGGGGCGTTGAAGGGGCTCAAGGGTTGTGTATAATAAACGTGTTGACTGTTACATTTTATAATGATATTAAATTACGCATTCTAGGGTATAAAACTGGACCCCACCCAACAGACGGGATTCAGAAGAGCCCCGACGCCGTCATGTATATTTGATTGTCTGCTTTTCTGAAACTCTTCTCACCGTGACTCTAAAAATAAAGCTGCTTTATAACCACACCTGCTGTCGGGTCTGAGATTTCGTCCACAGAACACACCCTCCGATCCCCCTTTTTAAAGAGGGGGACCACCACCCCGGTCTGCCAATCCAGAGGCACGGTCCCCGATGACCATGCGATGTTGCAGAGACGTGTCAACCAAGACAGTCCTACAACATCCAGAGCCTTAAGGAACTCGGTATCTCATCCACCCGGGGCCCTGCCACCAAGGAGTTTTGACCACCTCGGTGACTTCAGTCCCAGAGATGGGAGAGCCCACCTCAGAGTCCCCCGGCTCTGCTTCCTCATTGAAAGGCATGTTAGTGGGATTGAGGAGGTCTTCGAAGTACTCCTCCCACCGACCCAACGCGTCGAGTCGAGGTCAGCAGCGCACCATCCCCACCATATCACGGTGTTGACACTGCACTGCTTCCCCTCCTAAGACGCGGACGGTGGACCAGAATCTCCTCGAAGCCGTCCGAAAGTCGTTCTCCATGGCCTCTCCAAACTCCTCCCACGCCCGCGTTTCCAAAGCCGCATTCCGCTTGGCCTGCCGGTACCTATCAGCTGCCTCCAGAGACCCACAGGACAAAAAGTCCTATAGGACTCCTTCTTCAGCTTGACGGCATCCCTCACGCCGGTGTCCACCAGCGGGTTGGGGATTGCCGCCCGACAGGCACCGACCACCTTGCGGCCACAGCTCCGGTCAGCTGCCTCAACAATAGAGGCACGGAACATGGCCCATTCGGACTCAATGTCTCCCACCTCCCTCGGGACGTGGTTGAAGTTCTGCGGAGGTGGGAGTTGAAGCTACTTCTGACAGGGGACTCTGCCAGCCGTTCCCAGCAGACCCTCACAACACGTTTGGGCCTACCAGGTCTGACCGGCATCTTCCCCCACCATCGAAGCCAACTCACCACCAGGTGGTGATCAGTTGACAGCTCGCCCCTCTCTTCACCCGAGTGTCCAAGACATATGGCGCAAGTCCGGCGACACGACCACAAAGTCGATCATCGACCTGAGGCCTAGGGTGTCCTGGTGCCAAGTGCACATATGAACACCCTTATGCTTGAACATGGTGTTGTTATGGACAATCCGTGATGAGCACAGAAGTCCAATAACAAAACACGCTCGGGTTCAGATTGGGGGCCATTCCTCCCAATCACGCCCTTCCAGGTCTCACTGTCATTGCCCACGTGAGCATTGAAGTCTCCCAGCAAAGCGAGGGAATCCCAGAAGGTATGCCCTCTAGCACCCCTCCAGAGACTCCAAAAGGGTGGATACTCCAAACTGCTGTTCGGTGCATACGCACAAACAACAGTCAGGACCCTTCCCCCCACCCGAAGGCGGAGGGAGGCCACCCTCTCGTCCACCGGGGTAAACCCCAATGCACAGGCTCCGAGTGGGGGGCAATAAGTATGCCCACACCTGCTCTGCGCCTCTCACCGGGGGCAACTCCAGAGTGGTAGAGAGTCCAGCCCCTCTCAAGGAGATTGGTTCCAGAGTCCAAGCTGTGCGTCGAGGTGAGTCCGACTATATCTAGCGGAACCTCTCGACCTCGCGCACTAGCTCAGGCTCCTTCCCCTTCAGAGAGGTGACATTCCACGTCCCAAGAGCCAGTTTCTGTAGCCGAGGATCAGACCGCCAAGGTCCCGCCTTCGGCCACCACCCAACTCACACTGCACCCAACCTCCTTGGCCCCTCCCATAGGTGGTGAGCCCATGGGGAGGAGGACCCACGTTACCTCTTGGGCTGTGCCCGGCAGCCATGGGTGCAGGCCCGGCCACCAGGCACTTCGCCATCGAGCCCCACCTCCAGGCCTGGCTCCAGAGGGGGGCCCCGGTGACCCGCGTCCGGGCAAGGGAAAACGTCGTCCAAGGTTTGTGTTCTTCATCAGAGGTTTGTTGAACCGTTCTTCGTCTCATCCCTCACCTAGGACCAGTTTGCCTTGGGTGGCCCTACCAGGGGCATAAAGCCCCGGACAACATAGCTCCTAGGATCATTGGGACACGCAAACCCCTCCACCACAATAAGGTGATATATATATATTGTCACAAGAACGAGACATGGACAGATAAAGAGTTGGGGCAGCCACCCGTATATTGTGGTATCCTGGCTGCAAAGTCGTTTTCTTGTAAAAATACAGAGCACTGAAGTGCATACATACCGGAGTCCAAAACAAGACTGAGGAAACAAAGGAAAGGGCAGGTTTAAAGGGGAGACAGGAGTGAGGTCGTATGGATCTGGCGTGGTCTTCCACCATTGGCTCGTAGCGGAGGTGACATCAGAGGGACTGGAGCTGGTGTGGCGAGTTCCATTGGCTCAGTCCGAAGTGATGTCAGGAGATCCAGGTGAAATCCCGGGGATGGTCTACAGGCAAAGGAGAAAAGAGTCAGTGCACTGCCACACCCGGCATGCCTCCGAACTGCCTTCACTCAAGCCCTTTAGCTGCCTCCCATGCGCACGTGTGTGACAATATATACACACACATATACATATATATACATATACATATATACACACATATATATATATACACATATACATACATATATATATACATATACATATATACACACATATATATATATATACATATACATACATATATATACATACATACACATATATACACACATATATATATATATTGTCACACACGTGCGCATGGGAGGTAGCTAAAGGGCTTGAGTGAAGGCAGTTGGAGGCATCCGGGGTGTGGCAGAGTGCACTGACTCTTTTTCTCCCTTGCCTGTAGACCATCCCCGGGGGATTTCACCTGGATCACCTGACATCACTTCCGGGACTGAGCCAATGGAAGTCGGCCACACCAGCTCCAGTCCCTCTGATGTCACCTCCGACTCGAGCCAATGGTGGAAGACCACGTGCGGATCCATCGACCTCACTTCCTGTCTCCCCTTTAAAACCTGCCCCTTTTCCTTTGTTTCTTTAGTCTTGTTTTGGACTCGGTTGTGTGCACTTCAGTGCTCTGTATTTTACTGAAAACGACTTTTGCAGCCAGGATACCACAATATACGGTGGCTGCCCCAACTCTTTATCTGTCAATGTCTCGTTCTTGTGACAGTGGCGTAGTCGGCAGGATGGAGAAGTCCCGAGGAGAAGGGGACAGGACCTGCAATATACCCAGGTGGGAGCGTACCGGGGCCGAGTATTCAGGCGGGGAGGGTGCCCGTGGTTGGCGTGACCGGTGCGGGCTCCGCTCCGGCACTCATAACTAGCCCATCTGGAGTGGCCAGGGGGTGTGCGGGTGGGGCTCACAGGTGGGCTGCCCTGGAGGAGGCAAAAGGGACTCAGTATGCTCTCTTGGGGAGAGTGCCTGCCTCCCTGAAACCAAAGCCCCATTTACCACCTAGGGGTGCCCCAGACTGGCAGGTGAATAAAATAAAAATGGAGGTTGGACCCTGAGCGGCCAACCAACAAACAAGCCTGGTCCTTATGGGCAATGGTAGGGCATTGGCTACGCCATTTGAAAACACGCCCTACCAAATAATAGAGCAGGTAGCTTGCTATCTGCTCCTGGAAGCGCTTCCCGTGGCTTCACCCAGCGGTTTGGGGCGAGCGTTCAAGAACATGCTGAGCTCATAGAGCTTATGGAGCGCAGAGGGCCTCACACTCTGGGGAGCAGAACCGTCCTCATGTCAAACTCACCGGGGTATGTTCCAAGACCCAACCCCACCCTGTACAATCCGGAGCCCGTATTGGCGTCCAGCGGGGGGCTGGGCGCAAACCGCTTGGAGGCAGGAGGAATGCAGGTGGAGGGTGAGGAGGGTTGGTGTGCTCTGGCTAATCCGTTGGCGGTCCCACATACTGGCGTGGTGATGCGTCAGCGGACACTGACCACAGGTTTGTTCGACTCCGGCAGCAACATTTCAATTGTTGCCCGCCGCTTTGTGCAACCGCAACAGTGGCTAAATTTAAGACCGGTATAACCTGTGTCCACGGAGACATCCGCTGGTACAGGTCCGCCGCTGTGTCATCAGTTACGGAGGGTCAGTTCGTAAGCTCACCGTAGCCGTCCTACCTGATCCTCCACACCCGGTGATACTAGGGCGGGACTGGTCTAAAATCAAAGCGGTGAGACACATACCACTCCGGGGTTAATTTGGGCCTCGTTATGGGCCGGAGATAACCCG
Source organism: Polypterus senegalus (assembly GCF_016835505.1). Taxonomy (NCBI): domain Eukaryota; kingdom Metazoa; phylum Chordata; class Cladistia; order Polypteriformes; family Polypteridae; genus Polypterus; species Polypterus senegalus. The sequence continues at coordinate 19,718 of NW_024384977.1, forward strand.
TCTCAAGCTGCCTCCACGCCGTGTAATCAGCCGGCAGAGAGAGCGAAGCAGTCGCCCTGACTGGCGTGGCAACTCCGGGCGTCGCGGGCTAACCGTCATCCACCAGCGCGCGGCGGGCGGAGGAAACCACGCCCATTGAGGTCGCGCTGACCCTCTCTCCGTGTTGCGGTTCCAATTTAAAAGCGCCGGCTTCTTTTAGAAGGGAGCAATGGAATGATGACTCCCTGAAGTTTGTAAAAAATGCAGTGGTCCTTGTCAATGGCCAGCGCACTAATCAGTCGAT
>NW_024384977.1:25000-37827 GCF_016835505.1 Polypterus senegalus
CTGAAACAAATGGAAAGTGTATAAATAACAATTGATATCTAAATATATTTTTAAATAAACACAATTTGTCCATAGAAGGAAATTGCAACAATAGATCAAAGGGGACTTTATATAATTTATCACGTGAGTGGAAAAATAAAAACACTACATACTTGTATAAATGTATAAAATGACAAAAGTGTCATTTAAATTAATACAGGTAGACATGGAAACCAGGTTTTCTGATGAAAAAACAATAACATTTAAAACATTATCGTTTACATACAACAGATTTTGGAGAATCATTTAAATGCAATTATTTATATCCATTTATACACTAATAATGGAAATGATTAAAAAATAATAATAAATTATTAAATAATTCCTCCCATATAAGTAACATTTCTCGAGCTGCCTTCTTCTACCTCCGAAACATTTCTAGACTTCAGTACTGTGTTGTGCAAGAACAGGATGAAGTAAAAAAAAAAAAAAAAAAAAAAAAAAAAAAAAAAAAAAAAAAAAAAAAAAAAAAAAAAAAAAAAAAAAAAAAAAAAAAAAAAAAAAAAAAAAAAAAAAAAAAAAAAAGGGGGGGGGGGGGGGGGGGGGGGGGGGGGGGGGGGGGGTTTCTTTGGTTTAAAACTAAAATCATTAATGCCCAAGTCACCTCACGCATAGATAGATTATTGTAATGCTATTCTATCTGACATCCCACAAACGCATATCCATTGCTACAACTTCTTCAAAATTCTGCTGCCAGGATAATAAGCTGCTGTTCTAAATCCACTGAACATATTACACCTCTTCTCTATCAACTTCACAGGCTCCCTGTTAATTACAGAATACAATACTAAATACTGCTCAACATTTAAAGCCTCCATATACTCACTGATCTCCTACAGACTGACACCTCCTCCTCGCTCACTCAGATCCTCATCTGCAGCTCGACTTTCTGCACCACACATCAAACTCTGTTCTATTACGGTTAAGGTAATTTGTCTCTCTTGATTGTCTATTTCTACTCTTAACCCCTTCCGTAATACTAATGCTTTGCTAGGACATAATAATTGCTTAACAATGTCTTCAGTAAAAAGTGCACAACATTAATACTCTAATAACTAATCTAAGTGAGCATAAAAATCTAGGCAGTGTGGCATAAACACTAATAATTTAATTACAATATTACTTTAGATTAACAATATATTAAAACTATAAAAACAGATTAAAAGATTAAATAAAAAATACACACAGAGCGGCGCTAAAAAAAATAACGCACATAGAATTCAGCACTGCTCCCCTGAAACTTTAAAAATGGCACTATTAAATGTTAGGGCATTAACCAACAAGACGTTTTTTATCAACGATCTCCAGATTACACTTTTACTCGTGTTGATCGACAGGGAAAGAAGGGTGGGGGCTTAGCAAACATTTACTCGAGGCAGCTAAAGTGTAAGTGTTTTGGAAAATTCAAGTCCTTTGAGTATCTCTCTGCCATTGTTATTCATGGAGATTCTCACATTCTAGTTTTATCCGTGTATAGACCTCCTAAATATAACAAATCTTTCTTGAGGAATTCTCAGACTTAATATCAAGTATAATTACGAACTATGACACACTCTTAATAGTCGGCAACTTTAACTTTCATATCTATAATCAGTGTGACCAAAAAGTAAAAGAATTCATGAACCTCCTGGACTCTTGATTTAGACAGCTCGTTAATCAGCCTACACATAAAGCAGGTCATACGTTAGACTTAGTAATTACCAAAGGACTAAAAGTTGATGTAAAGCAGATCATTGATATTGGTCTATCAGACCATTTTCTTTACTATTTAATATAGAAATATGATAGAAAACATTCATGAGAAGCATATTGTTAAAAAACACTTCTTTGATTAATCAGCAGCTTTAAAACTTACAAACATTCTAAGAAATCAGTCCATTTATAGTGCTATGATAATAGCGAGGATAATGTAAATAGTAAGGTGGAAAATTAATACTAAAGGTGAGAACTGCTGTTGACATAGTTGCACCTGAAAAGACAGTTAAAAAATCTTCTAGCATTGTTATACCATGGAAGACCCAAAGAGTGTCTGATTTAAAGAGAACATGTCGTAGAGCTGAGCATAAATGGAGGAAAACTAAACTAACTATCCACTATGAAATATTGAAGGTTAAAATAACAGAATACAATAACACAGTCCATCTTGAGAGGTTCTGCTATTTCTCTAAGATTATAAATAACAATGTCTTATTCTCTATGATTGATCGTCTGCTAAACCAGGTAACAAAGGAATGCCTCCAAAATACTTCCAGGGAAACCTGTGAGGCTATTGCTGTATTTTTCAATCAAAAATTAATGATATTAGAAATAATATAGTATATCTCCCCAACACTCGGATCCTCCTAAGCCCCAGTACTCCATTATAAACAAATTAAACTCTTTCACCAGGATAGATTTACCTGATTTACATAGAATAATCTCTCAACTGAGACCTCCACCTGTGTCCTTGACCCAATACCAACAAGTTTTTCAAAGAAGTATGGCGTGCTAATTGATAATATTCTTGACATAGTAAATTCATCATTAGATACGGGGGTCTTCCCAGACTGTCTTAAGACTGCTGTAGTTAAACCCCTACTCAAGAAAAATAATCTTGACCCCTCTGCTTTGAAAATTTTAGACCCATTTCTAACCTGCCTTCTTAAGTAAAATTCTAGAGAAGGCAGTCATTATGCAGTTAAATGACCACCTCAATAAACATGCTATTCTTGATAAATTTCAGTCAGGTTTTAGAACAAATCACAGCACAGAAACTGCACTCGTTAAAGTAGTAAATGACTTGCGGTAAATGCAGACAGAGGCCATTTATCTGTTCTCATCCTCTTAGATCTGAGTGCGCATTTGACACCATTGATCACAATATTCTTAGAAATCGCCTTAGTCATATGGGTGGGCCTCTCTGGCAGTGTCTTAAATTGGTTTGAATCCTACCTGGCAGGGAGAAAATTCTTTGTTAGTTGTGGTAATTACAACTCAAAGACACATGATATTCTATATGGTGTTCCACAAGGCTCTATCCTGGGTCCGCTGCTCTTCTCAATCTACGCTTCCGTTAGGTCAGATTATCTCAGGGCACAAGCGTGAGCTACCACAGCTATGCTGATGACACACAGCTGTACTTATCAATAGCACCTGATGACCAGACTCTGATTCACTAACACAATGTCTTACTTGTATTTCTAAATGGATGAATAGTAATTTTCTCAAGCTAAATAAAGAGAAAATAGAAATTTTAGTGATTGGCAATAATGGATATAATGAGGTTATTAGAAATAAACTTGATGCATTAGGATTAAAAGTCAAGACAGAGGTAAAAAATTTAGGGGTAACTGTTGACTGTAACCTGAATTTTAAATCGCATATTAATCAGACACTAGGACAGCATTTTTTCACTTAAGAAACATAGCAAAAGTTAGACCTCTTATATCATTGAAAGATGCTGAGAAATTAGTTCACACTTTTGTTTTCAGTTGACTAGATTACTGTAATGCACTCCTCTCAAGGACTACCCAAAAAAGACATAAATCCTTTGCAACGAGTGCAGAATGCAGCTGCTAGAATCCTAACTAGGAAAAGAAAATCAACACATTTCTCCAGTTTTGATGTCACTACACTGGTTACCTGTGTCATTCAGAATTGACTTTAAAATACTGCTTATGGTTTATAAAGCCTTAAATAATCTCGCTCCATCTTATATATCGGAATGTCTGACACCATATATTCCAAATCGTAACCTTAGATCCTCAAATGAGTGTCTCCTTAGAATTCCAAGAGCTAAACTTAAAAGAAGTGGTGAGGCGCCTTCTGCTGTTATGCACCTAAAATCTGGAATAGCCTGCCAATAGAATTCGCCAGGCTGATACAGTGGAGCACTTTAAAAACTGCTGAAAACACATTACTTTAACATGGCCTTCTCATAACTTCATTTAATTTAATCCTGATACTCTGTATATTCAATTATTATAATAACTATTCATGGTGGCTCTAAAATCCATTACTAACCCCTACTCTCTCTTCTGTTTCTTTTCGGTTTCTGTGGTGGCGACCTCCCACCACCACCTAATCAAAGCACCATGATGTCCCACATTGATGGATGTAAAAGCCAGAAGTCCATGTGACCATCATCATCAAGTCCTTCCAGAGAACCCTAAATACAAAGAGGACTGTTTCATTTATGTGAGGTAGAATGCCCAGAGGGGACTGGGCGGTCTCATGGTCTGGAATCCCTGCAGATTTTAATTTTCTCTCCAGCCATCTGGAGTATTTTTTTGTTTTTTCTGTCCTCCCTTACCATTGGACCTTACTCTTATTCTATGTTAATTAGTGTTGTCTTATTTTAATTCTTTGTCTTTTTTGTGGTTGTTGTTCTATGGGAGCTCGAGCGTCTCTCCTGGTGCTCCTCAACTCAGGAATTCTCTCCCCTCTCATATTTTTCAGCTCGATTCAATAACACATTTTAAAACTACGCTCAAAACTTATCTTTTCAAACTGGAGTACCAATTGTGAATTTTATAACTGCCAGTTATCTTTGTCTGTCTTTCTATTAACAGTGAAATGATACACTCAATGACGAAAATAAACAATTTTATTGTATTGTATACAAATTGGCTTAATAATTTCTGAAAACATTTCACTCATTCCTCTCTCAATCTCTCTCTCTCTCACACACACACAATGTGGTTAATTAAATATACTGTATACAGAATAGGATCTAAATTCCTTGTAACAGAACTGTCTTCCATAGCTTTTTCCGTATGCTGCCGCTCTGTAATTTGAGAGTATTAAGTCTGGCAATATGGTGCAGCCTTAGTTTGTGGAAGACAGACAGAACTAAAGACATGAGCATAAAATGATGGTTGTCAAATTCAAACTGTGTTTCCTCAATGTGCTCCTTGAGAAAAAACACATCATCTGAAGCAATCTCAGCCCAAAAACACTGATTGACCAAAGATCCACTGACAGCTTGCCCTAATGTCGACTGTCAGTTAACACGCTCAGCTACTTTGACCACCTTGACTGTACCCTCAGAAGGAATCATCAAACCTCCTTTGTTTTTAATGTGAACGAGTGGTAGCTTTGATCATATGATGCCGGTACAACATCTGTTACCAAACTCGTACGGCACGCGTCACATGATAGCTTTTTCAAAATTCTGTCTAAGGGCTACCCTCCCACTGCTTCCCAAGGTGGATTTCTTTAGGAAACCTTCAAAAAGTTTGAGAAATGTTAACAGCTAGTTACTGACCAAATACACTTAACCAAAAGGTTGTTTGGAGGCTCAATTGAGCACATAAATGCATAGCTTTGCTAGCTTAGCCTGGCGTGGCAAAAGTAAAGATTATAAAACGGGATTTTCTAATGGTCAAATATAACCAAAACAATTGTTCAGCCTTACCTATGAAATATAATCCCCCGCGATCTGGTTTGGAGCATACAGCGGTTTGTACAATCCCAAGCAGCACATGCGTGAGGCATCTTTATCCATTACTTCACGCCACAGCAGTGCCACTCGTAATATGGCGGCGACGTTGATGTACGACGCTGCTGTTCATGCGGCGTCTAGTAATTCTCTCTCTACGCTCGTTGCCGGCCAGATTCGCGCGCCCGTGTAGTGATAGACTACGTCATCGCACACTTTACGGTGCTCCCTATCTGTTTAACGCGTGCGCGAACACTTTACGGCATGTTAGGCTTTCAATATGTCTTTGCGCACGAATCCAGCAGGCACGTGGATCGGGTAGCGACTGGGTGAAAGGCTGAGTCTTCGACCTGCAGCCGGATACAATTGAGAAGTAACGCTGACTTTTTATCCTTAGTGTCAATAATAAGAAAGAGCAACCCAGTTAACCAGGAATTACGTGGCTCTCGACGATGCATATGCAATTCATGTTTTTAAGTTGCGCAGTATTTTAATGAACGTTACATCACATCATTGAGTTCATTTCGTGTGTGTAACAAATCAACGATTGCCTCGTGCTTCTCAGGCACGTGCAGCCACCACCGACCGGCTAGCAAAACAGAGAGACACGGGTGGTCAGTCCGGGGCAGGTGCACGGGGCCGCTGAGTGGGGTATTTTACATTCTTTCACTACGAAAGGCCAAAGTAGGCACCGCGGATTAAAGAAACCCCGATCAGCAGCGAGCTTCCATTTTTAAAAAAGCCGGCGCCAGCCGCGGAGTAGAAATGAGCAGCAGCAGCGCGGAGTGTGCGGACATTAAAAAAGTTAAACACGTGAAGAGCAGAGCGGGCAATCCGATGAGGGTCTCTGACGACTGGCTACCTAATGCTCTCTTCTTCTTCTTCTCGTATATGGCGCAAGTACGTACCTGTCCCGTGTGGCTCAACCCGCGTCTTCCACTCGACTGACCAGCACGTCCGTATGGCCCTTTTGTTGGCCTCTGTTTCTGATTATAGGGGGCTCACACATCAGCCTGACGGATTTAAACAGCTGTGCGGCTCGAGTCAGCGCTCTGCTCCCCAGGGGGCTTCATTTTCACCCCCACCTGTCTCTGTCTGTCAGTGTCAGATATCCACACGTCTTACCAAAGCAGAAACAGTCATAAAACAATCATATAAAAATAAAGAAATAAAAAGATAAACAGATGTGCAGAAGGGAACAATAATACAGTACATAAATATCCATCCATTTACTAAATCAAGGCAGGTTTGTTTGTGCTGGAGCCAATTCCAGCAGACATCGAGCACAGGGCAGGAAGACCCCCTGGTGTCACACACACACACAGGCCACATTAACACACCAATTCACCTCTCCGGCATATCTTTAGACTGTGAGTGAAAGCGGATCCATCTGGAAGAAACCCACAATAACACGGGGAGAACATGTAAACTCCATGTAGAGAGAAGTTAGAGCTCCAATCCCAGCCTCGTGTTGTGAGCTGCCCTTATACAGATATATAAATATTCACATATACATTAGCATAACTGTACAATTAACTATAGGTAAGTATAAATAACACACATGAGCAATCCATGTCATTTTACACCTATTTTGTTTCTTTCTCTCGCTTTCTGCATCCTGCTTCCTTTCTCACCACAATGGCCAGTTTGATTTTGTCGTCCTTGTCTTCAACAAGACCACACAGAAATGCTGGTCAGTGGAGCGGATGACGTGGACTGAGCCACATGGCACAGGTACGCACTTGTGCCATATAAGAGAAGAAGAAGAAATGGCTGGGCAGCCAGTCGTCAGAGACCCTCATCAGAGTGCCCGCTCCGCTCTTCATATCTCCATATTTAACTTTTTTAATGTCATTTCTACCTTGTGACTGTCCGTGTGATGGCTGCACATCTGCGGCTCAGTGTGCTACCAGCTTTCTTGTGGATGCAGCTTGGGGTTTCTTTAATCTGCTGTGCCTTCCTTGGCTTTGTCTATCTATCTGTCATTTTCTCGGTCCTGGTATGGTGCTGTTAAGACTGCATGTCGTTTCCTGGTCCTTTTCCTGTTTATCACAGTAATCCTCGGTCACTTATGTGTCTCATCCCATCCTGTTGTTCTTATTCTTAATTGTGCTTAACTTTTTAATGAAACCCCTAGCTTGATGCCCACCACCTGAATCTGTTAGAACAATAAAATGCAAGAATTCATGACAAATTATTCGAAAACATTATCTAGTAAACCGCTAGTTAATTGTCATTAACTTTCTTTTCATCCAAGTTAACTAACTGAACACTCAGTAGCTTGTATGTTAACTTTGTCTTCTTTTTCTAGATTTTGAGCACACTAAGCCATGTCTGATCTGAATTGGTTTGCCCTCTAAGCTTCTGCTGGTGTGCCAGGGTGGTTTCTTTTCATAGATAGATAGATACTTTATTAATACCAAGTGGAAATTCACATACTCCAGCATACTGATAATAAACAATATTGAAGAGTGATAAAAATGCAGGTATAGCAGACAATAACTTTTTTATAATGTTAATGTTTACTCCCCCGGGTGGAATTGAAGAGTCGCATAGTGTGGGGTCTCCTCAGTCTGTCACTGAAGCTGCTCCTCTGTCTGCAGGTGATGCTGTTAACAAGTCTTGGCAGTTTTATTGTGCGGTCCCTTCATTCTCTTATTCGATCCTTTCAAAACTGTGTGACAGCCACTCTGGGGTTTAGGGGGTCATTACTGTCACATGTTCAGAGTACAGTGAAGCTCAAACAGCTGAAACAGATTGACGTCAGTGTTATCAAATCTGTAAGCTGCACATTTGTAGTTTGTGGTATTTCAGTCCACATCTGCAGATCATCGTAACTCAGATTTCGTCCCTCACTGTCGTCAGTGGCGTAGCTCTCTTGCTGGGGGCCACCGTGCAGCACCATGAGGTGATCCCCTCCTGTTTGGCATAACTGTTAGTAATTTATACTCAACTTGATCCTAGGGGCCAGCTAGGCAGTGGTGTCCTCGACTGCGTCACTATCATAATCACACGCTGGTGACAAATAAACCAGCTCTCTATTTGCACTAACTTTTTTAAATCACTTTATTACAACTGTTGTAAGTTCATAAAAATAAATTCAGTTGTGGGAATGGAATGTGGGAGGTGTGGGTAGCAGTAGTCATACATAAATAGATGTAAGATGTGGACCTGCTTGCTATTCCAAAACAACTTTGTGAAGGAAGATGTAACTTTAGCTAGAAAGCAGAAAATGTTCTGTGCTATAAAATAAAGCCATTTCTATTTGTAACAAAATAAAACGACAAAACCATCGACCCATTTTACATAAGTTCATAAAGTAAGGTGTCAGTGGTTCTAAGAAATTTGCTGTGTCGATAGGAAATTGCTTGATCATATATATTGCTAGTTTGTCTTTAGTTGTTTCTCCATTTTTAATAGTTTTAGCAGACAGCACCTGACCTGAAGCCATTGTATCATTATACTTACAGACTTGGTAGTTGCAACAATTTCAGTTCCTGCACTGTCTGCATAACCTGCTTGTGCCTTTTGTGACGATTCACCACCATCGGCATTCTCTGTTCCCACCGCTGGCGCTTTCTCAGTTTTGAGAAAAGCAGAAATCTTGGTAAGCTTGGCGTGTTTCAATTCCTGTTACAGGCGTGCCTTACATTTAGTAGCACCACTCTTATAATGGTTGCCAGATCCGCTGCTACTGGCCGACATGGTGTTGTCTGGCGAGAGTATAAAAAGCGTCAAGTTGTTCAAATATTTGACTAACGTGGACCATAACTTAACAACAGAATTGCTATGATTTACTGTTTACGAGTTTGAATTTCAAAAATTGTTGACATCAAATCAAAGTACAAAAGTAACAATTATTTACAATAATAATGTAGATTCACACCATTCATGTGACGTCCTTCAAAACTTCTTCCGTTCATGTCGGCTGTGGTACACCCAAGGTCACCAAATTTGGGAATGTGCACTCCTCTGTAAGGCGGACAGACGTGTTGTGCCTCTGATTAGGCTCGAGTCTCCAAACTCTAAATTTGTGTAAACTGTAGGCCTGCCGAATATGTAATATCATCATGGACCTGCCTGGTGATGGTGCAAACATGCAAATAAAACTGTGAATTATTAAGTCAATGAACTGTGCAAGTGATTGAAGTTATTGAATTTTGTTTTAAATCTGTACGGCCCCAAGCTCGTTGGCCCTTGCACTTTGCACAATCTGCACGATCCATTGCTACGCCACAGACTGTAGCATTAAAGTGCATTTAGCTTACTATGTGGGCTTCCGGAGTCTCATGCATAACGCCGTGTGTGGAATTCACACTAACATGACGTAAGCACAAAAGCCGAAATGTGCTTACACACAGAAAAATCCAGATGCAGGAATCTGTGTGTACTCCAACTTCCACATTCTTCTGCTACATAAATCCGGTCAGCGTGAAAAGTAATGCTCGTGCACGCGCTTGCTCCTCCCAGAATTACGCCTCTTTGAATATGCAAATCAATATAAATAGCCCTTCAGCTCAGCGTTCTGTGAAAAGCACGGGGGAAAATAAGAATTTCAGTGAATACCAAGTGGAAGCAAAGGAAAAACGTAATATTTGTTGGTTTAAACAGTGGTATAAACAACAAAAGGAAGTTGATCGAGTGACATAGCGTGTTGGAGAAACTTGAAAGCTCAAGTTCACAAAGTCGCACAGTGCTCGAAATAAAAAAGAAGTCAGATATCAAAGTTGTCATGAAAAGCCGAGTCGTAGCCCACCGTCTGAGTGTCATATGAAAGCGTATTAGGGTACATAAAAAAATAAAAAACAGTGGGGAAAACACACAAAATGTCAACTGTAATCTTGAAATTTCCACTTTAATCACGTAGTTTGTCATTAAAGCAGATCATAAACTTCATCTTAAAATTGTTTAATTTACTAGTTTCTCAAATCCCATCGTAACTAAAGTAGCACATTAAATGCTTTGTTTTCTATGTGTTCTTCTATGTGCTGTATGTGTGTGAATCACTATGTGCTTCCGCTTTCTCTTCCTCCGACAGGACACAGAATCCATTACATTCGTGATATTACAGTTCTCTGAATAATTAAAATACTGAGATGCATACGTGATATCTTTTTCATGATGATAAGAGTTAAAGCATGTTATTAAACAGGGGAACACGATGAAACAGTGATTGTGCACGACCTCTGATGAAATTATTGTAGCAGTACTGTCTCTTTCAAACGTACTAACCTCCAATTCCTGTCCTTACTTTTCTTTCTCCAAATACCCAGCCGCCACACAATCAGCTCTGTAATAGAAGTTAAGCCATCTGTAAGCTTATAACGACGATTCTTCAAAATTTTTAAGCAACATTGAAATATCTTTGTAGTACATGTTCAATTATTCTATCCATCTATCCTTCCAGTGTCGCGTCAGCCCCAGAAAGAATACACCACAAGGTAGGATCAATCTGCGAACTAGCTAGCGCTGCGGAACCGTGTCCTCACATGTTTAATTATTAACAATACAGATTATTTAAATAAAGTTAAAGTTTTATCTATATAATATAATCAACATATTTTGCTGCATTTCATCTTAAAAATGATATAGTCATCATATGTAAACACAAGCTTTATAAAGTGGCTCAGGTTGTGCAATATTATAACTGTAGTGTAAGTTTACAGTGGGTGATTGTACTTATAAGTCCAAACAGTTCTAAAAGGAGCACTTGATGGACTGATTGACTGTTCAAAGTTCTTGGGATGAAACTGTTTCTGAACCGCGAGGTCCGTACAGGAAAGCCTCTGGCGTTTTGCGTGGCTGAGGCAGCATGGGCTTGATGCTGTATACCGATAATTCTCTTTCCGATCAGCTGCTGCTGTGATTCCCCACTCAGATACAGTGATATAAATACTCTGAGTGGTGCAGTGAGAGTAATATGAAAAAAGATGATCCACTGTGGCAACTCCTAACGGGAGGAGCTGAAAGAAGAAGAAGAAGGTGCAGTGAAAGTAACAACGCTAAAGCAGTTATGGTATTTGGAATACTACGGCTATTCCAAGGACCATTATATTATTACAGGTTAATTACAATCAGATGCATTACACTAATAAACAATATGCGGTTAGTTTCAGTGTATTTATAAAGCCGCATCAGGAATGTGGATCTAATAAATAAAGGGTATCCACACAGGAACAGTAGCACTGATTTGACGCTGGGTGCCGCCAGTCTGCAAAACCGAGCGGAGAACTTGTGTATGACAAGGTATGAGGTAACGTGGAAAAGTGCGTGGCTTTCGCCAAGCGTAGGTTTTATACTTCATGATTTCTACGTGGAAACGTTCTTACACAACATTTCTGTGCGTATGCACCGTTTATACATGAGACCCCAGGTCACTAGAAAGCTTTCAGGTGCAACAGAAGTTTCTAAGTATTTGAATACAATGTCTACTTACAGGAGAAAGTGAGAACTCCCACCTGTCATGGCAGCCCACTGAAAACAAACAGAAGGGTCCTTTCTTAAAGTCTGTGAATAGTAAAAATAGGCTGAGTCAAGTTTTTAAAAGTCAACAACAACATTTATTTCTATAGCACATTTTCATACACATGATGTAGCTCACAGTGCTTTACAGGATGAAGAAAGAAAAATATAAAAATAAAATTAGGCAATACTAATTAAAAAGGAATAAAGTAAGGTCTGATTCCCAGGAGCACAGAAAAAACAAACAAACAAAAAAAACAAAAAACTGCAGAGGGCTGGAGAAAAAAAAACAACATCTTCAGGGGATCCGAGGCCACGAGACCACCCAGTCCCCCTAACTTAAATGAGACCACTCAGCCCACCTAACATAAGTGAACTCAATCAGTCCTCATGGTTTTCAGGCTTCACATGGAAGAAATTGATGATGATGGTCATGTGGCCTTCAATCTATGAATGTATGGACATCACAGTGCTTTGATCAGGTGGTGGTGGCGCAAATCATCACCACAACAGAAAACTGGAAAAAGAACACGAGAGATAGTAGGGTTTAGTACAGATTACGGAGCCATGATAAAAATGATAATTTAATGCATATTCAGAATATCAGGATTAAACTAAAATGAAGCCATGAGAAGGCCATGTTACAGTAATGTGTTTTCAGCAGTTTTTTAAAGTGCTCCACTGTATCAGCCTGGCAAATTCCTATTGGCAGGCTGTTCCAGATTTTAGGTGCCTAACAGCAGAAGGCCACTTCACCACTTCTTTTAAGTTTAGCTTCAGGCACTATTGATAAGTACAGTTGTGTGTCATCAGTGTAGCTGTGGTAGCTCACGTTAAGCCTTGAGATAATCTGACCTAATGGAAGCAATGGAGATCGAAAAGAGCAGTGGACCCAGGATAGAGCCTT
>NW_024384978.1:0-19002 GCF_016835505.1 Polypterus senegalus
CCAAAGCCTCGGACTCTCTCCCTGTTCCAGGCTCAGGTTGAAGATGCTGTAGAGGACTCCCCAGTTCCAGCGCACAGGCCTTCAGCAGTCATGGCGATACTCCATCTGGACCCACTGCCTTGCTGGCACGAATTCTCCTCAGCTCTCTGCTCACCTGGCTGCTGTAATTGTGGGTGGGGATGTCTCCCTATGCTGGTATCAGCAGAAGGATGGTTGGAGGATGCAGTACTCGAGGTGAGAGTGGGTTAGGTGGTCAAACCTGTTAAAGAAGTTGTTCATTTGGTGTGCTCTCTCCATGTCTCTCTCTATGGTGGCACTCCGCTTCGAGCTGCAGCCAGTGATGATCTTCATCCCATCCCACACTTCCTTCATGCTGTTATTCTGCAACTTCTGCTCCAGCTTTCTCCTGTACTGCTCCTTCACGCCCTGAGCTGGACTGAGTTCCTTCTGCACGCGCTTGAACTCATGCTGATCACCACCTTTAAAAGCCCTTTTCTTCTGGTTCAAAAGGCCCTTGATGTCACTTGTAATCCATGGCTTGTTGTTAGCATAGCAGCGTACTGTTCTTACTGGAACTACAATGTCCATACAGAAGTTGATGTAATCAGTTGTGCAGTCAACAGCCTCTTCAATGTTCTCACTATGTGACCCCTGCAGTATATCCCAGTCTGTAGTTCCAAAGCAGTCTCTCAGAGCCTGCTCTGCCTCAGGGGACCACTTGCTGAATGATCATGTGGTTGTAGGTAGCCCTCACTCTTGGTTTGTAGTGAGGCTGAAGCAGAACCAGGTTATGATCTGCTTTCCCAAGCTCAGGCAGCAGGGGTGGTGCTGTATGCGCCTTTAACATTTGCATACAGTAGGTCAATAGTCCTATTTCCAGTGTTACAGTCCACATACTGGGAGAAGGCAGATAATGTTTTGTCCTGCATCACATGGTTAAAGTCTCCAGCAATTAGCACAAGCACCTCAGGGTTCTGCGTTTGTAATTTAGCAACTGCGGAATGGATGACGTCACTCGCTATCTCCGTGTTAGCCGAGGAGGGATGTAAACAACAACAACAATCACGTGTCCAAACTCTCTGGGCAAGTAATAGGGACGCAAACTTACGCCAACAGTTGATATATAATAATAATTTTCTGCATTATGTTATGAATTTAGGTATTTTTTTGGCATTATACACTAATGTACAATCTGTAGCCAAAAGCCTTACTACCTTGAATTTCTGACCAGCATCATGCCGAACCTTCACTTTTCATGAGACACACTGTTCATTTGCAACATGTTATCAGCAATCTCTGTGACTTTCTGATATCCGTCATCAAAAATCTTCAGCATTAAGCAGGCACTGATGTTTTTGTGTGGGGCTGACATTTATACTTTATTCTAAAGGCTTCTCTCCAGATTTCTGCCAAGACTTGTCAAAGGACACACTTCCCGTTCCCTCCAGAGGGGATGCTGCCAATTAACCCTCTAGCCCCAAATCTAATAGCCCCTTAAATATCTAGCCTGCCCCAGACGCGCAGACAGCTGCTTTCTGGTCCCATCTGTGAAAAGTGATTTATAAGGCCATAACATACTTTTGTTTTTAGCGATTACCTAAAATTTGGATTTCAGAAGATACAAAGGGTTAATGGTGGGGGGTGTAGGATATGCTTACAGAGAGCACCTAAAGGATCACCAAGATTTCATACCTTCCTTCTATTGCAAGTTAATAATCATGACAGAAAACTTTGAAAGTCTAAAATGTACCCTGAGGAAACCAATACAAAATCCATCCATCCATTTCCTAACCCGCTGAATCCAAATACAGGGTCACGGGGGTCCACTGGAGCCAATCCCAGCCAACACAGGGCAGGAACCAATCCTGGGCAGGGTGCCAACCCACCGCAGGACACACACAAACACACCAAGCCCAATACAGAATCGCCAATCCACCTAACCTGCATGTCTTTGGATTGTGGGAGGAAACCGGAGCGCCCGGAGGAAACCCATGCAGATAACGGGAGAACATGCAAACTCCACGCAGGGAGGACCCGGGAAGCGAACCCGGGTCTCCTAACTGTGAGGCAGCAGCGCTACCACTGCGCCACCGTGGCACCCCAATACAAAATTGTGGAGAATAAACCCCTGGGAATCAAACCTGAGCTCTTGAGGGCTGAGGCATCTTCAGTATCTACAAGCAAACCGAGTTTCTCTAAAGCAGTAATAGGGCCATAAAACTGATTGAAATGTAATTAAGACAATGAATATACAACTTAACTGATATAGTTGTGACTAACAAATCAATGGAAATAGACACAAATGTATTAATTACTGTGGAAGGGTTACATGGTCTAAAATGAATTAAAAAAATCTTTTCTGAATAATTCTGCCCAGGACAATGCTGAATATTGTGCCACACTACTTTGGTTGGTTGGTAAATTCTGAGAGTAATGAAACAACATGTAACATTCTTCAATTTACTTCATCTGCTTTTTTCAGGAAATGGGCTGAACCGGTCCTAAAAGAACTGGGAGATAGTCAGGAACAGTTCTGAGAAGGACCCCCAGTTATGTACTTACCTACATAGGATCAGTCTGAAAAAACCAATTAACCTCATATGTGTCTTTAAGAATGTGGAGAGCAAAAATGAGTACCCAGAAGAAAACCCTTACAGACACAGGGAGAACATGCTAAATGAACACTTAAAACAACAAGGCCTGCAGGATCTATGAGACAGATGTGATAACCACTGCATGACCATGCTGACCATGTTTAGAATATTGCTTTCATAGTTCAGTTTATTTTTTAAATTATTTATTTATTTTATATTATTTATTTCTGATCATCCTCTAGTCCCGATGCAATCAGGAAGTGCTGCAGACCTCTCAGGTAAACAGTATGACTGTACTAAATCTGCTTATTTGATGTCACTGTAGTGCTCTTCAGGATGAATCAGAGACACACTCAGAATAATATTTCAAAAGCTGTTTATTTTCTAATCCTGTTCAAGCAACTCTCCATACAGCGTTTTAGAAAGCAACACCCTTCCCTCAAGATGTCATATGTCCCAAAATACACAGGCCATAGTAATCAATACCTGAACATAAAATAACCAACAAAAGCATTATTGAACAAACATATACAACATTTCCCTCCCTTATCCACCAGTTAAATTAGGTGTGAATAGAGGTCAGAAAGGAACGGCATGGTGGCGCAGTGGGTAGGGCTGCTTCCTCACAGTTAGGAGACCCGAGTTGACTTTCATTCCACTGAAAGTGGAGTTTGCATGTTCTCCCCGTGTCTGCGTGGGTTTCCTCCGGGTGCTCCAGTTTCCTCCCACAGTCCAAAGACATGCAGGTTGGGTGCATTGGTGAGTCTAAATTGCCCCTAGTGTGTGCTTTGTGTGTGTGTGTGTGCGCACCCTGCAGTGGGCTGGCACCCTGCCTGGGGTTTGTTTTCTTCTACCCTGTTTTGGCTGGGATTGGCTCCAGTAAACCCCCGTGACCCTGTAGGGTTGGATGATAGATGGATGGATGGATAGAGGTCAGAACGACTTGGAAGCGGGCAGGCCTTAAACGTAGTCTTGCTGCTCGAGATATTGGGGTTCCACTGCTGGCAATGGGTTAGGGAAAAATAAGGCAAGCCAGGGACATCCAACTTGAGTCAAGGGTTGCTCTCTATGATGTTATTAGACTCTGAAGGGGCTGGCACATTGTGTAGCCTGCTGGTGAGCCACCGAGACACATCCACTAACTGAAGGGTTGGAGGTCCAAGCTGGCTCTTAATCTGAAGGGGTGATGACAAGAAGGAGTGAAACTTGTCAGAGTGACATGGGCGGCAGACCCTGACCAAGTCCATCACCTTGAAAATGGGAATCCATATTCTCCTCTTCCTGTTCAACTCATGCTGGGACTTTGCTTTTGTTTTTTGCACTGTTGACTCAACTGAATTGTTGGGTGAAAAAGTTTGGCTGAGGAAATGGCAGTCGAAACAAGCTGAGCAGCTCTATAAGGCAGCAGGGTCTATGACAGTGCGTCATTAAAAGGGAAACCTTGTGACAAGTGGGCCCTGAGGTCATTTTTAAGGCTCTGAATAAAATGTTCAACCCCTCCATTAGCCTGAGGGTGCCTAAAGGATGTTTTGATGTGGCGTATACCCCGGCTTTGGACAAAATCAGTGAACATGGCAGATGTGAACTGTTGACCATTATCTGTTATAATGCATTTTGGTAAACCCCAGCGAGCAAACAGTGTGTCCAGGAAACCAATGAGGGTCTCTGCTGTGACTGAGCCCATGGAATGACCTCTGGCCACTTTATGGAGGTTGTATGCTAATGCCAAGAAGCACTGGTGATGTGGCACACATTTAAATTTGCCACACTTATCTACTTGAATATGTTGCCAAGGCAGATCAGGTCAGGCCACAGGTTGGAGAGTAGGCATTGGTGGTGGCCCAGTCTTACCCCTTATTAAACATGGGCACAGTTACGCACCAGTTCCTCTAAGTCTCGGTCAATGCCAGGCCACCAGACTAGGTCCCTGCAGAGATGCTTTAGTTTTATAATTCTGAGGTGGCCCAGATGAGCCATGGCCAGAACCCGACCTTTGAGGAAGCTGGGTACAACTGTGCGATGTCCACAAGCTAGACAAGTCTCATTCCAACATGAAAGCTCATCTTTAAATCGTATGTAAGACTGGAGGTCATGGGGCACTTCCAATTGCCAGCCATTAGCAATATACTGTCGTAGAACTGTGAAAACTGGATCAAGGCAGACTCTTTTGTAAGTACCTGAAGTGATACTAAATCTTGGTGTGGAGAGTGCAGCATGTGAATCAGATCCTCCTCAATTTGGATAGTGATAGGGGAATGAAAAATAGAACAGGACAATAAATCAGCCACTTCATTATTCCACCTTGGGGTAAACTGTAAGTTAAAATTGTACCTCTGGAGACGCTCACCCCAGTGGTGCATGTGCAGCAGCCTGTGACCTGAACCAGCAGAAGACATCAAAGATGTTAGGGCCTGGCAGTCATTTCATAATGTAAATGGACGCCCGTACAGGTAGGTATGCCACTTTTCCCATGCCCATACACATGCAAGTGCCTTCCACTCCCCTACTGAGTATTTCTGCTCAGCGGGGCTCAATGCACGGGAGACAAAAGCCACAGGCTTCTCCTCTCCATCTTGCATCTGTTAAAGAACTGCACCTTCTGCTGAAGCAGATGATTCACGAGTTACAATAGTTGGACTGTCCACATTAAAATGTGCCAAGACTGGTGAAGTTGGAAGCAACTCTTTAATTTTGTAAAAAGCTAGCGCACAGTCCACAGACCAACTCCAGGATGCCTCCCTTTTTAAGAAGCTTAGTGAGTGCAGAGTATTGTGGCATGAATCTCATTTAGTACTCCGTCATTCCGGAAATTAGGCCAACTGTGCAGCTGAAAGTTGGTGCTGAAACACGCAGAATGGCCTCCACAATCGACTGAAGGGGTGATAAATCCTGAGTTGACAAGCGGAACCCAATAAAGTCCACTTCATGTGCAGCAAACTGGCACTTATCTGCATTTAAGGTAAGGTTGTGGTGGCTAAGAGCTGAAAAGTTACTTGCAGACATTCATCATGGACATCATTATCTGAGCCATGGACTACAATGTCATCCAAGTAAATAACGACCCCTGGAATTCCTGCCAGGATAGTGGAAATTATTTTTTGGAAACAACTGGGAGCAGAGCACAGCCAAATGGCATCCTGGTATAATGAAAAATTCCAGTGTGGGTGGTGAATGCAGTCAAATCCCGGATTCTATCGTCCAGAGGAACTTGAAGATAACCTTGACGAAGGTTGAGCTTTGAATAAACCTTTGAGCCACGGAAGTGAGTGGTGTGGTCTTCAATGGTTGGCAAGGGGTAACGATAAAAGATGATAGCCTGATTTACTGCCCTTAGATCCACACATAACTGCAGCCTTCCTGACTTTTCTTCTGCTATAACCAAATTCGATATCCATGGGGAGGTGTGGATTGGCTCTATAATGCCATCTTTCAAGAGGTGCTGTAGTTCTGGTGTGACAGCATCCCACAAGTCTGGGGAACATACTGCAGAGGTTAAATAAGAGGGGTGACACTTTTATTAAGTAGGGGCATGAGCGTAAATGTGCTCAGATGTCCTAAGTCAGTGAACAGGGTAGGTCATTTCTGATGACACAGTGATGTCACATTCAGACTGGTTTATACTTCACTGTCCAGTAGTGTGAATCCTAGACTCGTGAACAAGTCCAAGACCAAAACATTGCTGCCTTGTCTTGTGATATGGAAAGGAAAATCAGACACAGTGTTTTTGCCATACATTACAGTGCAGCACACAAAACCCAACACATCAATTCTGGAACTTCCATGTCTGTAGAGGGAAAGGTTAGGTGGCTGAAGTGGTAAGTGCGATAAGAATGTTGTATAGGTGGCCCTGTTTAGAAAGGACACTTTGGATCCTGTGTCCAGCAGAAGAAAGATGCAAACATCATCCAGGTACATGGCACAGGAGCAAAACCCGGGTAGAGAGGAACAAACTTTCTGGATAACTTCAGGGGCAGACTCAGCAGAGCATTGTTTTTGCTGTGTACATTTGACATGTACAGAGTCCGGTGCTGACCTGCACCATTCTGCAAAATGGTTGGGTTTTCGACACCACCTACATATTTGTACTCCTGCAGGGCAGTCCTTGGCACGTGACACATGTCTAGTAGAGCTGCAATTGCCACACCGCTGGCGAGACTGAGCTGTGTGAGGCCTCATCTGCTGTACTGATGCCTGAGACTGACAGTCAGATGCACAGTTACACTCTGCGCCCTGTGGCTCATTCACTGTCTGAACAGCAGTTAAGGGATTCGCAGGAGACATCTGTGTTTCAGCCATTTTATGTGCACATTAAGAAGCAGATTCTACTTGGCAAGCAATAGTCAAAGCTTTAGAGAGTGTCAAGTCATCATCTTCCAAAAGAAGCCTCTCACGCACCAGTGGAAGACTAGCTTTATCAATCAGTTGGTCTCTAATCATTTCACCACGAAGGAGGCCAAGTTTACAAGACTTGGCTAAACTCTTTAAATCAGCCACATACTGCGAAATAGACTCACCAGCACATTATATTCGATAACAGAACTGTAGCTGTTTTGAAAGGACACTCTGCTTTTTTGTAAAGTGCTCATCTAGGAGCCCAATAGCAGCTTCATATGTGTCTGGAAGAGTCTGGAAGATGCATAGTCCAGGCAATGCAAGAGAATAGCTCTTTTTCTGGCACTGGCAACTGCGTTCAAACCCATGGCAAGCAGATACGTTTGAAACGAAGACCTTCATCTGTCCCACGGGACGGGCGATTCACCTGGCTGAGGCAAGAAAAGTTCGGGAGATAGCAACAAAACAAACAGAACATTTTCAGTCATCCTCGTTCACCAATTGTAGTGTTCTTTAAGCTGAAGTAGAGACACACTCAGAATAACATTTCAAAAGCTGTTTATTTTCTAACCTTGTTCAACCAGCACTCCATACAGTGCTTTAGAAAACCACACCCTTCCCTCAAATGGCATATGTCCCAAAAGACGCAGACCATAGTAATCAATACCTGAACATTAAATAATTGACTAAAGCATGTGACGATATGGGTTGGTTGCACGCTTCCTTCATCTGCCCAGGAGCCCTTCAACCCGTCACCATCGGTAATGTTACTGATGACCTTAGCAGTGAGGCAACAACATAGCAAGGGATGGTGCAAAAGTGTCAAGTGCTTTTATTAAAACACACAACAAAAACAAAGTGTTCAAAATAAAGTGCAGTGCATTCACAATTCTTCAAATAAATAATCCATAAAAGCAGATGTGACATGTGGAGGATAAAAACCAATTAGAAAAAGTCTTCTTAAAACAACAAGGTTAAAATAATGCCGGAAGCAATCCTTTAAAAACAAGGTTAAAACACAAAGCTCGGTGTCTTCTTTCACTTGTGACTCCCCTGCTTCCCCCATCCAGGCTATGCACCAGGGGAGTCACTCTACTCGCAGCAGACCTTCTAAATACCTGCTTCATCTGTTCGGATCGCCTTACCGACCCCTGGCTCCTGTAGGCTCCTCCACACAGTGACTTGGGAATTCCCCAATGACCAGGGCTCTCATGCTGGGGACACCACCTCCCAAGTCCTGACTCCGCTGCCTTCTGTGGAGAGCCATCCACCTTCTGGTCACTCCCGCCCTTCAAAACAAGCTCCGCGTGCGGCGACCACTAATACCAGTCCCTGGGTGTCAGCCCAACACCCCGGCTCCATGTTCAGCTGCAACGCGAGACTGCACTCGCTTGCTCTCCCTCACCGTTTTTCTCATCCTGCTTCCGCTTCCTGCTTTCACCTGCAACCTCCTGTTCTCTTTCCTTTCTTTTTC
The DNA here is from genome assembly GCF_016835505.1 of Polypterus senegalus. Lineage (NCBI taxonomy): Eukaryota > Metazoa > Chordata > Cladistia > Polypteriformes > Polypteridae > Polypterus > Polypterus senegalus. Next base: position 8,401 of record NW_024384978.1, read on the forward strand.
TTCGCCCTCTATCCAACTCACACTTCTATTTATCAAGAGGCCATTGGATTATTTATTTAATGAAGGATTGTTATGGTGTATAAAATCTACATTTTATTCTGTATTATACAGTGCATCCGAAAGTATTCACAGTGCATCACTTTTTCCACATTTTGTAATGTTACAGCCTTTTTCCAAAATGGAATAAATTATTTTTTTCCTCAGAATTCTACACACAACTCCCCATAATGAGAACATGAAAAAAGTTTACTTGAGGTTTTTGAAAATTTATTAAAAAAAAAAACTGAGAAATCACATGTACATAAGTATTCACAGCCTTTGCCATGAAGCTCCAAATTGAGCTCAGGTGCATCCTGTTTCCCCTGATCATCCTTGAGATGTTTCTGCAGCTTAATTGGAGTCCACCTGTGGTAAATTCAGTTGATTGGACCTGATTTGGAAAGGCACACACCTGTCTATAGAAGGTCCCACAGTTGACAGTTCATGTCAGAGCACAAACCAAGCATGAAGTCAAAGGAATTGTCTGTAGACCTCCGAGACAGGATTGGCTCGAGGCACAAATCTGGGGAAGGTTACAGAAAAATTTCTGCTTCTTTGAAGGTCCCAATGAGCACAGTGGCCTCCATCATCCGTAAGTGGAAGAAGTTCAAAACCACCAGGACTCTTCCTAGAGCTGGCCGGCCATCTAAACTGAGCGATCGGGGGAGAAGGTCCATAGTCGGGGAGGTGACCAAGAACCCGATGGTCACTCTGTCAGAGCTCCAGAGGTCCTCTGTGGAGAGAGGAGAACCTTTCAGAAGGACAACCATCTCTGCAGCAATCCACCATTCAGGCCTGTATGGTAGAGTGGCCAGACGGAAGCCACTCCTTAGTAAAAGGCACATGGCAGCCCGCCTGGAGTTTGCCAAAAGGCACCTGAAGGACTCTCAGACCATGAGAAACAAAATTCTCTGGTCTGATGAGACAAAGATTGAACTCTTTATATGAATGGTAGGCGTCACTTTGGAGGAAACCAGGCACCACTCATCACCAGGCCAATACCATCCCTACAATGAAGCATAGTGGTGACAGCATCATGCTGTGGGGATGTTTTTCATCGGCAGGAACTGGGAGACTAGTCAGGATAAAGGGAAAGATGACTGCAGCAATGTACAGAGACATCCTGGATGAAAACCTGCTGCAGAGCGCTCTTGACCTCAGACTGGGGTGACGGTTCATCTTTCAGCAGGACAATGACCCTAAGCACACAGCCAAGATATCAAAGGAGTGGCTTCAGGACAGCTCTGTGAATGTGCTTGAGCGCCAGAGCCCAGACTTAAATCCTATTGAACATCTCTGAGAGATCTTAAAATGGCTGTGCACCGACGCTTCCCATCCAACCTGATGGAGCTTGAGAGGTGCTGCAAAGAGGAATGGGCAAAACTGGCCAAGGATAGGTGTGACAAGCTTGTAGCATCATATTCAAAAAGACTTGAGGCTGTAATTGCTGCCAAAGGTGCATCGACAAAGTATTGAGCAAAGGCTGTAATTACTTATGTACATGTGATTTTTAATCAATTTTAATCAATTTTAATAAATTTGCAAAAAACCTCAAGTAAACTTTTTTCACGTTGTCATTATGGGGTGTTGTGTGTAGAATTCTGAGGAAAAAAATGAATTTAATCCATTTTGGAATAAGGCTGTAACATAACAAAATGTGGAATAAGTGATGCGCTGTGAATACTTTCCGGATGCATTGTATTTTGCTCAGTCCCAACAAGATGAATTCAGATGTAGGAGGCATTATAATAAAAAAAGGCATGTCCTCTTCCTTATACCTTACTTTTATAACAGTTGTTCATAGCTTAGTGCTAATTTGGTTTACAGCCTGGGAAAGGAAGCCTGAGTTGATACCTCAGGCTATTGATTACTTTATGGATGGACATCTGGGACAACAATTAAGTTTACAGCATGGGAAAGGAAGACTGAGGCAATATCAAAGAACTTTATTACCTGGGGAGCAAAATTCATCCATCGTATTGAGAGTCAGCCAATCAGGTGCATGGAACATTCATTTGTTGTGAAACCACGGCATGAAACTTTATAATAAATATGCCTCATTTTGAAAGAAACGTCAGCAGAAGAAGAAGAGAAACAGTGACGACGGAAGAGCGATACCAGAGAATAAAACAAAGACACGTGTGACCAGTTTTCACCTGATCGTCAGTTAACAGCATTCTCATGAACATCGATTGCTAAATCTAACGCCGCCCTAGGACTTTCATCCTTGACATCACTGATTCCTTTAAGCAAGCTTTTTTTAAGACTATTTTATCCAGACTTTTACTACTATTACTTATTGTTGTTCTTTAATAAATAGTAACTTGTTTTCATTTTTCTATGCTTTGTCTTAATGTCTAGAGTGATTGAAGTAATAAGGTAGATTTCTAAGAGCACCTGAAGTAGCTGGAGATTTTGCCATTTAGCTCTGTGCTGCAGGGTTTTAAGGCTGAGAGTGAGGGCGCCACTCAATAGTTGGGGACAGTACGAGAAGAAGGTATTCTTGGCTGATAAATGGCCTATAGTCAAGGATACTGAATCTTTGTGTGTTTTAATATTTTCTTGGAGAAGAAAAATTAATATTTAGGTTCAGTGGACACCCCATCTCGGATACGTAGGACTGGCTGTATAACTGGTGTCACAATGGGGTTGAGTAAAGGCTTGTGAGTGTAGGCAGCGAGGTGACCCAAACCTGAAAAGAGTCCCGGCCATTTTTGTTGTTGTAGTGAGGTTACCTGTAAGATTTGAATGCCACTTTTATCTAAGACAGAAAATCCCAGGGTAAGAAACAGATCTAACCCCATCAGATCACCCCTTTTTTTGTAACATGAAAGCAAACATTAGGCAGAACAACTTTTCCAGACTGAACAGTGAGGTAGACTGAACCCATCAGGGAAATCTGAGAGTTCCCATAACCATTGGCAGTAGTGGTAGGTGGAGACAAAGTCATAGGACTGAAAAACTGTTTATATGTGTGTATACTGTATTTAAGAGGGACATTATAGCACCAGTGTCCAAAAAGAGGGAAATGTTCACACCATTTAAACTGACTGTGCATGACTTGAAAGCTGCTGGTCCTGAAATCAAATTATGAATTATAGTTTCAGTCTGTCCGTGCGCACTGACTGGAGAAGAACGACATACCTTAGCAAAGTGATACCGTTTACCAGAGCTGTGACAGTGGCTTTGAGATCTGGTCGTGTGTGATGGTGATCCACAGTTTCCACAGTGCTGATGAAGTTGTTCTGAACGCCTGCACTGTACAAACTGCACTGCCTGTTCTCGGTCTGTTGCGCTGACTTTGGATGCTGCGGAATCGTCCATCTGTGAAAGCTGTCTGACAGCAAAGCGCTTCGAAAGCTCCACCGCACAAACAGCTGCAGATTCCACACTGATTGCTATTTCGACTGCATTTGGTAATGTCAAATCATCCTTTTCAAGCAAAAGTCTATCGTGAACTTTATCATCACTAGTGCATTCAGTTAGCTGGTCGCGGATCATCTCCTCTTGTAATGCCCCGAACTTGCATGAGCTAGCTAGTCCCCTAAAGTCTGCGACATACTGATGCACAGTCTCCCCACGAAATTGACGGCACTGTCTGAAAATAAATCTCCATTTTAAAGCACTTTGTGGGGCAGAGAAGTGAGCATTCAAAAGTGTAACTGCAGCATCGTATGAGTCAGCCGGTCCCAAAGTTCCAAGCACTTTCTGCCCTTCCGCTCCCAAGCAATCTGGGCCGGTTCTAGACAGGCATATATGAAGGGGCAGACAGAAATGTGAAGGGGGCACATAGTGGTGGCAGAGGCGGGAGAGGGGTGGGTGGTGGTGGTGGTGCTCTGGATAACTGTTTTTGTCATGTAATTGGATTGCACTTTGTCAGGCTTCTACCCTAAGACCTGTCCAACTTGGGGGTCCCACCTGAAAGCTAAGCTTCTGCTGGTGTAGCTCTTAGGGTCACTGAGGCATGCAAACCCCCTGACCACAATAAGGTGGCAATTCCTCAGGAGGAAAACTAAAAAATTAAAAAAAAAAAAAAAAAATATTCCTCATCAGATTATAACAACTAAAAACATGACATTTACCTTAATTGGATGGCCTATATCAAATATATTCAAACCCAACAATAACACTTTTCACTATTGCCAATATTAACAAAATTAAAAAGGCTAGGCCAAGTTATAAAAAAAAAAAATCTATTCACCAAGTCTTGAAAAATAACACTGAAAATAGAATAAATAAAATAAAATAAAATATCCATCCAGATCTTTACAACCAACAACATAAAATGCATCTTAATTGGATGGATTAATTCTCAAATAAATTTGCAAAATAAAGTAAGAATAAAATAAGACCTCTCAATATAGCCAATATTTACAAAACTAAAAGGGTTGGCATAATAATTAAAAAAAACAATTCACCATGTCTTTTCCTACAATTCTCAAACTAATTTGTAGAACACAACAGATTTAGAACAGAACATTTGAACTTTTTTCTTCTTTTTTTGTCTTTTTGTCTTGTTTTAAGCTTGTTTGTTTTGTAAGCAACTGAACTCTCTGTTTGCAACTGAACAGCTCCACTCTCCTTTCTCCTCAATCCACTCTACAACAACAGTCTCCTGTTTCCTTTGCAAAACTCTAAAAATTCATCCATATCCAAGTTATTTGTTATGGACTTCTCATGGGCCAAGATCACCAAATTCCTCTTTCTTTTATGTAACATAGTGACAATAGGGGGTTAGGACCCGTGACAAAGTGGAGAAGGAACTCTCACACGATGCTGAAGACACACCAATTACCAGGACTGTTACATACAATTTATGCAACTCAGGAAAGGCTTCCTTGTACTCCTGCAGGAGTTTACACACAGTGGACAGGTCTGTTTCCTTTGAACATTTTTTGAGCAGCATCTGTTTTGCCACAAGAACTTCATTTTTCAGACTTACAACATCTGCTACAGTGCCAGCCATCACAGCCAGAGGGTGCAACAGGGTGGGATCTAGAAATGCTAGATTTGGGTGCAAGACTAGATGTGGCTCTCATCAGGTCAATATTCTTGTGTGAAAATCTAGTTTCCATTTCTGAAATGGCCCTGTCAAGGATGTTGAGCAGGGATCTTTTCAGAGACTGATGGGGGAAATGGTAGGGTCACCAGAGTCTGTATGGCCCAAAGTTGAGAGCACAACACTTTGACCCAGGTGTTTGCTCATTGTTCTCCTTCTCTTTGTTGGATGTGACTCATCCTCAGCAGGAGATGACACTCTCCAACAGTCATCCTCACGGATGTTTTTAAGGAGTTCAGTGCTGCACTAACAACCTCAGAAGCACTGCACAGATCAACTGACTGAGACTGTAGAATAGCATTTGCTGGTTTCAAGACACCAAGCACCTGCACTAGGAACTTTCAATCTCAAAGAAGTGATGCCTCTTAATTTGGCATAGCAGGCCTGATGCCTCGGGGCACAGGTCAACTGCAGCATCATCATCCTCTGTCATCTCAGATAGGATACTAAGGATTTGTTCTTGATTGTCCACAGTGCACCTTGTCACCTCATAGTGGCTTGTCCATCTGATCTCAAGCAGCCTTTTAGACAAGGTGCATCATGTTTATTGAGCACATAGTGGTGGTGAAAAAAGTTGTAGAGTGAACTAGATAGGCTAAAAAATCTTTTTGCACACAGCTCACTCTGCATGGCATGCACAACCACTAAGTGCAGTTGGTGGTTGTAGCAGTGGATGTATGGGACATATCTGTCAAGCCTCTTTTGGAGCAGAGCTTGTACACCACCTCTAACCCCACTCATCACAGAAGCCCCATCATAACACTGGCTCAGTATACTGTCAGCACTGTAGCCAGCATCAGAAAGGTGGAACAGCATCTCAGAGGTGATGTACTCTGCATCAAGTGGAATTTCTGACAAACCGTATTATCACAGACAAATTTTCCACATTGCACCTATCCCTGGTCCCATCACTTTTGAGGCAAAACCCTGCAAAATCTGCACTTTCATATTTTTTCCTGACCTTTCCGAGCACCATGTCAGCCACTATTTGGATAATTTCATCCTGGATATCCTTAGATGTGTATTTTGCATTTTTCTGAGATACCCTTAGCAATGCTTGCTAGCTTCTTGCCCTTCTCTAAGGTATATTCCATCAGTTTTAGAAAAATACCTGAAGCAATGTCATCATCATTACCTGCTGCATCATGTCTCAAGGTTTCTGCAGTCCCACGGAGCCCCAACTCATTTACACAGAGAAACCTTATAGCACTACCAATACTCTTGACATAGTAATGCTTTTTTTTCAAGTTGTGTTTTACCAAGCAGCATTGAATCCACATTCTCCCTGTGGCCTCTCTGCTTTTATGCTCAGTCCAGATGGCTGATGCATGCACATGGTTGTGGCTGGACACATGCCTCTGTAGCCCCTTGTCTTGATCAAGTGCTGCTTTCCAGTTGTTAAAACCAGTTAAGGTAAAAACTAAATCACTCTCATTAACAGTGCTGCCATATTTCCAGCAGGGGAAACAGAAGCATGCGTCCCACACAACAGAGTACTCCAGCCATGGTCGTGTGCAGTACCAGGCAAGATTGAATGATCTTAATGTTGTACCACCAAATACAAGTTTGGGGTAACTACCCAGCATTGGCTGGGATGGTGTATTGCCATTTAAGTCACTGGGTAGCTGAGCGGGTTGCTTTGGGGCAGCAATTTTGGCAGAGGTACAGGAGAAGCAGTGCCTGTTGATGCCACGGGAGTAGACATGCTAGCTGCTGTATCTGATGTACCAGCAGCAGTATCATGGCGACTGCTATTGGTACAGGCAGGAGCAGTGCCACACTTTTTAAAAGCTTGGGAAAAAGGATGCATCTCACAGCATTAACTTTCCCTTTGTGAGCTGCTGGAAGCTGGGGTGGAAAGTGAATAAGCTTTACTAAATTGCTGTGATTTCATGAGTATATGAAACGTGAAAACTGTTGAGTGCAGAGTTGAAATCTGGGGTGGGGCTTTGTGTCGGGGTCTAACAGACAGACACAGGTGCTCCAGTCAGCTCTATGCAGCAGACAGGCTCACAGTGGTGCTTGTGGGATCGAGAAAGAAACACTTCTCTACCAGACTGAAACTGTGAGAAGAACAATGGACTAGTCCCCCATTGACTGTACAAATATAGACTTATTTTTTAGTTGTTGTTAATTATCTCACTAGTCGCTATGATTTTGATGACAGAGATTTGCTGCTTCCTCAAAGCCACCCGCTGTTGCGCAGTGTCGCTACCCGATCTGCGGTGCCTACCACATTTGCGCACGCATGCACACAAAGACAACCCAAGTGTGACACATGCGCATGCATGCGCAGAGCTTTACTATTACGACCCTGTCACTACCCGATCTGTGTGCCTACCCGATTTGTGCGCCGGCGTATTGAAAGCCTAACATGCCATAAAGTGTTCATGCATGTGTTAAACATATTGGGCAGCACCGTAAAGTGTGTGATGACGTAGCCTTTCAATACGCACGTGCACACAGATCGGGCCGGCAACAGGAACCAGGTAGTGACACACACCGCATGCGCTTAATAAAAAAAACATTAAAAACAAAAAAATCCACTTTATGGCACTGCCTGATCGGAATTGTGCATGCAGTACAACTTGACATTATGGTTTATTAATTTTAGTTCCACATTAGTTGACCATAATGAAAATATTCATCTTGCAGAATAAACGAAGCAGCCTTTGTGGCGTAATATTAATGTCCAAGATTTGATCGCCGTAAGGGGAAGCTTAGGTGTGCACACCTGATAAGCCCCAATTAGGGCGAAACACATGCTGTGTACTCTTTGTAGTATTTGGCAGGTACTATATATATATGTTATATAAAGTATGTAGTGTTTTTATTTTCCCACTCACGTAATAAATCATATAAATTTTCCTTTCTGTTTTGATCTATTGTTGCAATTTCCCTCTAATGAACAAATTGTGTTTGTTTAAAAATATCTTTAGATATCAATTATTATTAATAAAATTGCCATTTGTCTTAAGGCATCAGGTTTACAAAACCTAATGTATTCAACCAGTTTTATAGAAATATATGGTCCTTTTTCAAAAAAAGAAAAGAATTAACACTGTGTTGCATTGCATTGTGCTGACTGTCCACTTGTTAAAATTTTTTAATTCGTTCTCAGTTGTGCAATCAGGTCAGATGCTGAAGAAATGAAGAGTATAAAGCCACAGGTTCAAATCCTCATTTATTCCAATGGCTATTAATCTTACAAAGATGTTTAACTTTATATCTACAGAATTAAATTAAGGAAGTGAGCTGTTATCACTTGAATCGGTCTATTTGATCTGTTTTTTTACAGTAAGTGCTTGCTGCTATAGTTTATATTTGTAATACATTTGTTCTTAGTGATGTGTTTTTAATGTTATTTCAAGGCGTCTGTAAAATCCACTGAGAAACTAACTTACCTATTGTCACAATAATGAGACTTACTCAGATAAAGATTTGGGGCAGCCACCCGTATAATCTGGTATCCTTCTTTTATGAAAATACACAGCAGTGAAGAGCATACAAATGAGTCCACAACAAGACTGAGGCAAAAGGGACAGGCTTTTAAAGGGGAAGACAGGAAGTGAGGTCATAAGGATCGGGCCCGTGTTCTTCAATCATTGGATCAAGCCCGGACGTGACATCATAGGGGGCGGAGCTGGTAAGGTCTACTTCCATTGGCTCGGTCCCGGAAGTGACGTCAAGAGAGCCAGGTGGAATCTCCCGGGAATGGTCTACAGGAAAGGGAGAAAAAGAGTCAGTGCACTGCGACCTCCCGGCCTGCCTCAGAACTGCCTTCACTCAAGCCCTTTAGCTGCCTCCCATGTGTGACACTATTAATATAATAAAACTGAACTGAATGTAACAGCTGTAAAATAAAATATTCTCCACTAACTGAGCAGAATTTAAACAGCATGAAATAGTTCTGTTTATGATGAACACCATGTGGACAGAGGGCAGTGATATTCTTTATTACAAGTTTAATCGACATAACACACTGATGTTTGTCTGCAGACTCGTCTCATGTCAATGGTTTTATTTATCCATATTGATACAGAGCCAGTTCATTTTTTATAACTTAAAAAAAGGAAATACAATATACTTTTCATATATTTTTATTGAATAAAAAGTTGTATGTTTAAAAATATGAAAAGTTATACACAGATCCATATTTATATGTATATATACTATATATATTATGAATAGAAAATTCAGTAATCATAAAGATGTATTAATGGTAAATGCATTTAACTAGAACACAACTACAATGAAAATGGCCAACAAGGGGAGGTGTTAAAATTATTAGGAAGGAGAACACATATTTACAGATTTTTACCTTAGTATTTAAAAAAATGATAGCCAAGGTTTTGAACACAGTAAAAGTGAATCATTAAATTTGTCAAAAAGGAAAAATGCTATTTTAGCTTTATGAACAAGATGCTACTCAGAGTCAGAGTTATTATCCAGCAATATTCCATAAAAATGTGTTCTATTTAAAATTATATATTTCCTGATCTGTCCCTTAACATTTGTTCACTAATAATATTTCAATATCACCTTTGCTTACAAGTGTAGCTCAAATTGCTCTACAAAAATATACAGTTAGAAAGAAAATTGAAGACATTATAAAAGTAAATAAGAAGCAAATGGAGGGGTCCCTGACTTTTATAATAAATACATTGCCAGGTCAAATGGCCAGGGACAAAGATAGACTTGCAGCTTTCAAGGTTGCCAGAGATAATAAACCTCTGGGGGTCCCAAGCCAAAGCCCGCACAGCCCCCTCTGCACATCCCAGCATACATAATTGTGGCCATCTCAGTCCAATCACAATTCCATTTCAGGACGTCTTGTGAACTTTTCTTCTATCACAGGCAGTTGGAGTTGATTTAACAGACGGTGGAGACACAGGGGGCACCATTGCAATAAACTGGAAAAAAACAACAGAGAAAAACAGCAGAGGTTAGTGCCCAGTGCATATCAGACAAACTGTACACAGTACCATTTGTAATCTATTACAACCAATGCCAATATTTAAGAAAAAGCCAAATTAGAAAAGTGGGCTTGCTGAAGTTTTTCAAAATGCTTGATATTTGTAGCCTGGCACTTCTCTATTGGTAAAGCATTCCAGATTTTGTTGCATGAGTACAGAAGGCTGTCAGTTTTCATGGTTGATCTTGGAATAAAAAGCAAAGCAATGTTTGAAAAAAGAAATGTTGGGAGCAGACACTCCAAAATACAGGCAGGGTCTAAAATACTCAAAGCCTTCTAATTATTTAATAGAACCTTGAAATCAATTCTATGTGAGACAGGCGGGCAGTGTAATGAGACCGAGACAGTTTTCAGAAGAAAAAAATAGGCCAATACCTCATGATCACTTGGCAAAGGCACAGCAGATCAAAGCAGGGATTGAGATGGAGGATTCTAGAAGAGAGGGCAGGAGGACCAGCCACTACTTCAACATGGCACACATTTCTGTTTAACTGCTGCCCCATAACACAACCAGACTCTTCTACTTCAC
>NW_024384979.1:0-26989 GCF_016835505.1 Polypterus senegalus
TATTTCTTTTTTTTCTTTTCAAACTTTCACACACTTTCCTTTCTGCCTTCACCAACCCTCCATCCCAAGTATTAACTGCCTAGAGGAACAGAAATTATAAAAATAATAATAATAATAATAATAATAATAATTCTTTAGTCAACTAATAACAATTTCCTGTTTTAACAGTACATGAGTTTTTACTTGGAGCTGATACAAATATAAATCAAGAAAAAGTTTTAACTTATATGTTAAATAAATAATATTTGAACAAACACTGAATTTATTTTTGCATGACAAAGATTCAAATAATCCTCTAGGGTGATGCATTATGTTATTAATAAACATTCATACTTTTATATCACAGCAAGAATGCGTTTGGGTTCCTTGTTGGCAACTCATCTACTGCCATACCTGAACCTCGTACAGAGAAAATGAAGGATGACTTGAGTGTGCCTTTGTCAATTGTTCAGAAATTGACCTTTACATGTCTTTATATTTCTGGCACCCCAGAAATTGCTAAAATGATAGATAAATAGACAGATAGATAGATAGATAGATAGATAGATAGATGATGAACTATATAATTAGATAGATAGATAGATAGATGATAAGATAGATAGATAGAAGATAGATAGATAGATTTGAAAGGCACTATATAATAGATAGATAGAGATAGATGGAAGGCAATATATAGTAGAAACTAATAATGATAGATAGAGGTAATAATACGAGATAGATAATAGATGTGAAAGGCACTATATAATAGATGGATAGATAGATGTGAAAGGCACTAAATAATATACAGATAGCTGTGAAAGGCACTATATAATAGATAGATAGAGAGATAGATGGAAAGGCACTATATAATACTAAATTATAAATCTGTATATAGATAGATGTGAAAGGCACTATATAACAGATAGATAGATAGATAGATGATAGATAGATAGATAGATAGATAGATAGATAGATAGATGTGAAAGGCACTATATAACAGATAGATAGATAGATAGATAGATAGATGTGAAAGGCACTATATAATACTAAATAATATACAGATAGCTGTGAAAGGCACTATATAATAGATAGATAGAGATAGATGTGAAAGGCAATATATAATAGATAGATAGATAGATAGATGTGAAAGGCACTATATAACAGATAGATAGATAGCTGTGAAAGGCACTATATAATACTAAATAATATACAGATAGCTGTGAAAGGCACTATATAATACTAAATGACAGACAGATAGATAGATGTGAAAGGCACTATATAACAGATAGATAGATAGATTAAATTTTAACAGTTGTAAATCAAAAAGTATGCCAAACACCAAGAGTAGCATTCCATATGATTTGCATTCCTTATTAAATTACTTTAATTTTCCACTCTGCTTCAGATGTTTAATATCCAGTCTTTGCTCACATCTTAAAAAATATTAAAACATTTATTTTTGAATAAATAATAACATGAGTTTAAAATGTGTTGCTTATTGTATTATATTGTATTGTAGAAAAACAATATTGATGTTTAATGTTATTATAAAGTTCAATGTCTGTCCATGATATGTATTTAAAATATTTTTTTTTTTACAGTAAGGATACAGAAGGTGCTAATTTTGGTGATTTGTAAGCATTTTTCTTCATATGCCTAAATGGTTTCCTGTTTTGGCTACATGCTATTAAAAATTCATTAGAAAATGACTTATAAAAACAAGTGTTAAATTAAAAGATGTTTCTCTTTTGAAGAGAGAAGGCCTAAATCTACACCAGTGCTACAAAATTGTAACATCTACTGAATTTTTCTGGAAAAAATGAATTTTAGAAAGTGAAAAGTTTTTATATCAAGCCATTCAATCTTGTTTTCCTTATTGTGGTATTTATTGACTCTTCAAGACGTGTGTATTTAAGATCATTTATCTTATTTTGATAAATCTTGTCAAGCAGAATTTGTCCTACCCCATTGGCAGATTTTGTTTTTTGAAGTAAAAGCAAAACAGGCTCTGTTTAAATATTTGTTTTTCTAGTTTTTGCTTATGAATATTTTACAGGGTAAATAAAAGATGTTTTACAGAACCGTTTTATTTTCACTTGATGTTTTATTTTATATGAAGAAATAATTCAGTGAGATCTTCCCGTCATAGCTTTCTTAGCTGGGCGCGGGTTGACTCATAAATTTCATTATTATAATTGCTTTGATTTTTTTCCATAAAAATCATGATAAGCATAGAAATGCAAACAAGCCTATGAACAAGCATATTGGAATATTTAAAGACTGCTTAGACAACAAAATTAATATTTGGTCACATTTCACAAATGTGCAAGTGTACATTAAAAGGGACGCAGTTATAATTTTTCCTGATGTTGCTCTAATATGCTATGCAACATAATCAGCACTGTCCTAATGGCCGACTTATAAAATACTCGGCTCCTCACACTCAGATCATCACATTCAGATGAGGAGAAAGTGTAAGGCACCTCAACACTTCTTTAATCAAACCTCAGTTCTGCACCTTTGAAGGAGCAGAGACCGACATGGCACTGCCCGATATTTCAGAAATTATTCAAATCATAACAAAAGCACTCTTTCACAATTCAATTCACGTTGAGTAAGATTTAATCTGTGAGTAGGTTTTTAAAAAGAGACCAAGACAAGACATAAAAAGCACAACAGCAAAGTAATAAGTTATCAAACACAAACTTTGGACAAAAAAACATAGTAGACGTAATACTTATGTTATATCATCAGATCATACCAATTACCTAAAACAATTAAATTAAGACCCAATGAGGTTAATAGTAGTTGGATTATTTTAACACTATGCCTTTTCTCCTCAGACCCCTAAATCTCGTGCTTAATGGCGGCAACCATTGATGAGTTGACAACCCCGGAAACAACATGGCACTGCCTGATATTTCATAAATTGTTTAAATTAAAATAAAAGCACTGTTTCGCGTTTTAGTTTACTCATTTCAATTCAAGTTTCTTATCCCAATAGTGAAATTTGCTTCGTCATCAGGTTTTTACAAAGAGAACAAGATAAAACATTAAAAACGCAACAGCAAAGAAATCAGCCATTAGATAAAGAATTTGTACAAAAAAAAAATAAAATTAGTAAACATAATACTTACGGTGTAACATCAGATCATACTGAATACAAGTAAAAATGAAATCAACATTGATACATAATAAGTTAACTTATTTAGACAATTAAGAGTAGTTCGGTTTGAAGGATTATTTGAACAAGTCGCCTTTTCTGCTCCGAGCCCCACACCAGTGGCCTTGTGAATGTGCTGCTGAGTTAGGGCCCTCCTCATACGCACGTCTGTCAGATTTGACTTGGCATTTTACTGATGCATTTGACAATATAATTTATCCTGTTTGTGTTGCTGAACAGTATTATTTCTGAACCAATCCAGGATAACATAAGACAGACTTGACGCAAAATTTATAAAAAAAAATGTAATGAAATAAAATCATGCAACAAGCAGTATATCACATGGCTAATTTTCTCATTGATAGAATGGCTCATATGACCTCTAAATAAATAAATCATATTTGTTACCTTCAAGTATGTCTTCAGTGATATGAAAAACCCCTCTGTAGTTTCATGCTGTTGTGATATTTCAAATTCAGAATGTGAACAATGATAAAGTTATATGGCCGAATATTTAATGACGATATAAATAAATTCTTTTTTTTCCCTCTGCAGTCCCCCCAACCACAACATAATAATTTAAAACAAACCCAGTTTTTTAAGGCAACATGAACTCCATTTGGGTAGGTGGGGAACCCATGTGTGTGATTTCTGTCTTACCCCCTTTTATTTACGTCCTGTTCCCCCTTTGAGGCCCCCGGGGGCCCCCTTTCGAAGGGGGCCCCCTGTCACCTGCATGATGACAAAATGTACCCATCAGATGTATTATTTTTTTGGTTTTGGGAAGTAAAAAAATTTGTAATTTCTAGATTAGAGTGGTAAAAAGAAGTGCCCCGGCCGGGAATCAATCAAGTTTAGACCTGAATTTTTTTGTGTTATCACTGTTTATGCATTGGGGTCCCCTTAAACTGTCCTGTTGTTGAAGGGGGCGGGGGGTGAGTGGGGCCCCCCAATGGACCTCCATTCCATCCTGAATGGGTGTCTATAAATTGGGTGGATGATTTTCTTTCCCCTTCCAAGGGGGGAAAAACTATTTGCCCCTTCCTGATTTTTTATTCTTTTGCATGTTTGTCACATAAAATTTTTCCCTGATCATCAAAACATTTAACCATTTGTCACATATAACACAAGTAAACACAAAATGCATTTTTTTTAAATGATGGTTTTATTATTTAGAGAAAAAACCAAAAACCCATATTTTCCTCGGTAAAAAAAGTAATTCCCCCTAAACCCTTAATAACTGGTTGGGCCAAAATAAAGAAAAAAAATGCAATCAAGCTTTGCGGGGAAATTTAATGAGTCTTTCACAGCTTCTGGGGGAAATTTTTTGGCCCATTTCATCTTTAAAAATTTGAAATTCTGTTTTATTTGGGGGTTTTTTAGCAGAACTCCCTTTTTAAGGTCATGCCATAGCATCTCAATTGATTCAGCCAGACTTTGACTGGGCCCACCCTTAAAGTCTTCATTTTGTTTTTCTTCAGCCATTCAGAGGGTGGATTTGCTGGTGTTTTTGGGTCATTGTCCTGTTGCAGCACCCAAGATCGCTTAGTTTGGGAGTTGACAAAAGGGGGGCCGGGACACCCCCCCTTCAGGTTTTTTTTGGAGACAGTAGAATTCAGGGTTCCACCCCATCACAGAAAGCCTTCCAGGCCCCAAAGCAGAAAACAACCCCCCAGACCATAAACACTACCACCACCTTTTTATTTTCCCGTTGGTATGATGTGCTTTTTCTGAAATGTTGTGTTTTTTACGCCAGATGTAAGGGGACATTTGCTTCCAAAAGTTCAATTTTTGTCTCATCAGTCCACAAAGGTATTTTCCCAAAAGTCTTGGAATCATTGAGATGTTTCTTAGAAAATTGGGGGCCCCCAAATTTTCTTTTTTTTTAAAAGGGGTTTTGGGCCCTAAAATTACCCGGACCTTTTTTAATTAAAGGGCAAGGAGGCCTGCAGTTTTTTTAGACGTTGTCCTGGGGTTTTTTGTGACCCCCGGATGAGTCCCCTTCGCGCTTTGGGGTCATTTTTGGTCCCCCCAAACTCCGGGGAAGGGTTCCCCACCCCATTTTTTTCCATTTGTGATAATGGCTTTTCACTGTGGTTTGCTGAGTCCCAAAGCTTTACAAATGGCTTTAAAACCCTTTTTCCAGACTGATAGATCTCAATTATTTTGTTCTCATTTGTTCCTGAATTTTTGGATTTTTGGATGATGTCTAGTTTTTGAGGTGTTTTTGGTCTACTTCTGTGTCGGGAGCCCTTTTTAAATGATTTCTTGATTGAAACAGGTGGGCAGTAGTCGGGCCTGGGGTGGAAGGGAAATTGAACTCAGGTGTGATACACCACAGTTGGGTTATTTTTTTAAAAAGGGGGCAATTATTTTTTCACACGGGGCCATGTGGGTTTTGGATTTTTTTTCTCCCTAAATAAAAAAAACCATCATTTTAAAAACTGATTTTGTGTTTTTTTGGTTATTTTTGCCCTTAATGGTTAAATGTGTTTAGATCAAAACTTTTTGTGTGACAAACATGAAAAAGAAATAAGAAATGGAAGGGGCAAATAGTTTTTACCCCAATTTATGTTTTAATACAGTATATATGATCTATATAATAACAGAGGCAAAGAAATGTCTTGGGTTTTTTTTGAGAAAAGGGCTGAATGCTTCCAGAAAAAAGGTGAATATTTTTTACAAAAAATTTTTAATAATTTTTTAAAAACCTTTTTAAGCTACATCAGTCCAAACAAACGAACCCTCTAAAGTCCTCATTTCTAATCTAGTCCATCCTCATCACACCCAATGCACATCTTAGCATCTTAGCACAGTTCGAAAACCCATCAAACATTTGTACTGTATTGGCTTAATACTGTCCAGAGGGGACCAATAATCCCAAGACCCCTTTGATTGATCCAGGGCCCAGCCCTTTTAGTGGATATTTCATAACCCAGTTTTTTATTTTTGATGGAATTCACTTTTTTGAAATTTTTACAAAATGACCATGTTCCTGTACCCTTTTTTGGAGTTTCTTTACATTTAGTCTACAAGTTTTCATTTTCAAAAAAATAATTATCATTTAAAATACAATGCATATTTTCCCAAAATATTTCTGTCAGTGGTCAATATCCAGATGGCACCGTCTTTGGGGGAACTGTCCATTTGACCCCTAGTATTTTTTGAAAATGTGTTGCCCCAACAGTTTAATTTGTTCTTACTTTGTTACAGTGATGCACCTTCCCCACACATACTTACAGCAGTCAAGCTAGGGGGGCACGGGGAATCAGGTTTAAACCATTGTGATTGAAAGAGAAAAGAAAAGATATGCCAAAAGGCAGTTCTTTAAAACAAATTCGGGGGAAATTTTTGAACCCATTTTTGTTTAAAAGAACTTCTTCAACCGTAAAATGTAAATGTATGGTGTGAATGGCTCTCTTCAGATCATTCCGCTTCCTTTCTGAGAGGGTTTCATCTACATTTTGGGGTTTTGAACCCATTTCGTAGTAGTTTTCCCCTTTGACTTTTTGGGTTTTTGCCCTTTCCATCACCCAGATTCTACTGCACCCCCACCTGGAGGACAACCACTCTAAACATTATCCAGTAGGATACCGGATATTAATTCCAAATCATTTCCTTTTTTTTAAATTTTTTTCCTTTCCGGGAAGTAGAAAATGATTAGGCATGTATGATTTTCTACAGTCAAAAGGAAAAGTTTGGGGCCCTTTTAATTTTTTTGGATTTTGTTTATCTTTGGGGAGCTTTAAAAGAGCAATTTCCCTTTTAATATGTGAACCTTAGGGAAACAGTGGTTTTCGGCAGTGACATTAATTTTATTAGATTAAAGAAAATATGCAAAGCACTAAAATTAAAAGGGCGTAAATGTGGACCCCAAACAGAATGTTCCACTCCTTAGTTGAGCCTTTTTGAAAAATATAAAGCCCCCAAACGCCCCCCTATACCCTTTTGAAGGTTGGACCGGATGGAGGTTTTTTGCCCAAATTTTCATACAAAATTCTTCAATTCAGTTCAATTTGATGGCTGCCAAAAGCATGGACAGCCTCCTTTCAAATCATCCCATAGATTTTGATGATATTCAAGTCAGAGGACTGTGACGCCATTCCAAACTTTTAAATTTTCTGCATGAATGCCTTTGTAGTTTTTTGAACTGTGTTTTAGGTTGTTGTCTTTTTGGGAATATCCAACCCCTGAGCAACTTCAACTTTGTGACTGATGTTTTAAACATTATCCTGAAGAATTTGTTGATATTGGGTTGAAATATCCCCCTCCCCTTTAAAACCCGGGGCCCCCAGCCCCTCAAACCGGCCCAAAGGCCCCACAGCATGAGGGAATCACAAATTTGACAAAAGGGGTAGAGGTGTTTTTTTTGAATGCGGTGTTCTTTTTTCCAAATTTGAAAGTGCTTTTTGTTTGGCCCAAATAACTCAATTTTTGTCCCCCATCAGTCCAAAAGCACATTTTTCCCAAAAATGAATTTGGCTTTGTTAAATGAGCATTTGATACAACAAGAACTTGTTTGTAGAGTAGAAAGGGCTTTTTTCCCATCACCCTCCCTAAGATGTTTTTTGTGCAAATTGACTAAATTTTAGAAAAAATTGCCAGATACACCATCTGCAAAGATGTTTTTGCAGGGTTTTTTGGAGGTGATCTGTGGGTTGTCTGTACCATTCTCACAGTCCTGCACATATGCCACTCCTGTATTTTTTTTTTGGCCTGCCAGATTTGGGGTTGGTTTAACAGAAACCGTTTCGTGGCCTTTCTTTTCCTGATTCCATTCCTTACAGTTGAAACAAATTTTTAAAACCCTCTGTTTTGGCTTTTTGTTTTTCCCCTAAACGGGAGACGGGAATAATTTTTTGTTTTCAGATAGGATAGTTGCTTTGGGGACCCCAAATGCTGTCTGTCACTCTTCAGAGGAGAGCCAAAGGAAGCACAACTTGCAATTGACCACCTTAAATACTTTTTTTAACCGGGGTTTGGGACACCACTGTCTATGAAGTTCGGGCTTAACAACCCTAACCCAAACCAATTTGGTGTTCCCGGTAATCACATTGAGCAGTGACGGGGATTCAATTAGAAAAATTCAAGGGGGGACCCAAATTTGTGCAAAAGCCATTTTTCCTTTGATTTAATTTAATACTGTTTACAAAAAAATCTTTTTTTTGGGAAAACCCCAGTAATCAGATGTTCCTGGGAAAAATAAAAGAAAAACTTGTTATTTTTTTTTGTTAAAAGGGCGTCAATTGTTATGCAGGCTGAGGGGGGGTTCCCAAGTTTTTTTTCATGGACTGTATGTGCCAACTAAAAAAAGTAACCTCCCTTAGTGTAGAAAAACACACACAAAATACACACAGCACCACAGGCAGAGACAGCATTTGCTTCTGTGAAAAAGGAAATGCCTAGCCTGGCATTATTGGGAAAAGGGAAAAAAAAGAAATTTTTCAAGTATTCTTTTTTCGGAAGGAAAAAGAAAAGAAGAGAATGGCTTTTAAATTTTCCCCTTTTCCAGCAGAAGAAAAGGCAAGATATCAATTTTAAAATTTTAGTGCTACAGGTGGGGGGGTTCCCTTTCAGTTCTGTTTTCACATGCAGCCTGGGTTTATTTGATAGCACCCTCATAAAATTTCCCCTGAAATAAAAAAAAGTTGCAATTTAGTTCAGTTTATTGCAGAAAGTAAATGGAACCCTGAAGGTTAATTTTTTAAGGTTTAGCAAGACAGGCAGAAAATTACCATCAGTAGGAGTCAAAATGTTTGGGCCCAATTCCGTGTGTGTGTGTAAGGTTTGTGCCCCCGTGAGGCCATTTTGTTTTAAAAGAGACCTTTTTTTAAGGGTGGATGCGAATGGCGGGGAATTTGCCCATGCCCCCCATGATTAAAATGTAGACCCAGGTTTGGGTTGGCAAAACTTTTGCCAAGTATAAAAAAAATTTTACGGGTCTGCAGGGATTTTCTTTGACTGAGTCGTAGTAGTGAGTGCCCGGTGGCTTGCCTTTAATGTATAACACAGTGGCTTGTCCCTTTTATTTTTTGTATAAATATCCCCCTACTAATATTATATTTTGGGGGAAAAATTTTATAAATTGAGTTTAGGGGTGCAATTTTTTCCTTTTTTTATATACACTAATTTTGTTTTGTAAATATTTTTGGGTAGATTTTTTCCCTTTTGAAGGACTGTTGTTTTTTTATTGAGGAAGCCCTGCCAATGTTTGTGTAGAAAATTTTCTATTTTTCTTGTTTTTTTTTTTAATTTGGGGATTTCCATATTCACTGTTTATATTGTACTTTTTCCCTTTTTTTTGGGACATTACTTTGTGTTTTGTATTAGTTGTGGTATGGTTTATGAAAACCTACATGGCACTTTTTGGGATGTACCCCCAGAAAAAAAAACCCATTTTATTTTTAAAACTCAGCATTTTTGTGTCTATGTTCCCCTGTTAACCCTTTTCCCCATTTTTGATCCCGATTGGTCTAGAAGAGAAGATGCACAGATTTTTCCCTTTGGTGCCTTCTTTTCTCACTAAAAGGGTTGTCACATTTATCAAATCAATAAACTTTCCAAGATTAATCAAGGGATTAGAGTGTCTGATTTATTTTTAAAAAAAGGAATTTCTTAAGGGCCCCACCCCTCAATAAATGTAAATTTTCCCCTTGGGGAATTAAAGATTATCAAATTTTATATAGTGCCTTTCAACATCTATCTATCTATCTTTTTCATCTATTATCTATTTTTCTATCTATCTATCTATCTATCTATCATTTATCTAATTATATGGGCCTTCCACCATTCATCTACCCATTTCCATCTATTCTTTCACCCATCTATCTATCTATCTATCTATCTATCTATCTTTTCCCATCTACCCATCTATCTATTCATCTATCTATCTATCTATCTATCTATTTGGAAAGATGTCCGGGCCCCAAACAGCAAAGCACCCACAAAATCAGGGTTTAAACCCCTTTGCACTGTACTGTATTTCATTGTTGGATGATTTTTCCCATGTTGGTATAAAAACCCTTTTTTTATACCTTTATACTCCCGCATAATCTTCCCAAAAACACAAATTGAGTTTCATCATTCCACAAAAATTTTTTCCCAAAATACTTGTGGAGGTCAAGATGGTTTTTGGGAGAGCAATTTTTTTTTTTAAATGCCCTGGTAAAAAAATTTTGGCCTTTTTCAATTTTTTGCTATGGGGACCCATGAACAGAGAGGGGTGTCCTAATATCTCATCCAGATTTTACCAAAAGGTTGTTTCACTTGGAAAAACCCGGGAAACTGGAAGTTTGAAAAAAGGGATTGAGGAAAAATTGATGTCATCATGAGAAAACCCCCAAACCCCCTTTCCAGGAGGTTTTTTCTCTCCCCTTTTCCCATTTTTATACCCTTTCACATCTATCTATCTGTCTTTTAATTAAAGTGTTTTTACATCTTTCTTCATTGTCAGAGAGGGGGTTTCCGGAGGCGGAGGGGGGGTTGCCCCCCCAGCCCATGGGGCCCCGACCTTTGGGGCCAGGGGTACAGAGCTTAAGCCCCCCCGGGGCCTTTTCACGCCGGGGGGAGCCCCTATCCCTTTTGGAGCCCTGACCCCAGCATTTCGCCACACCCAGGGGGCAGGGGGAAGGGGAGGGCCACCCGGAATGCTTCCTGGGATGAAGCTTGGCACCCCCCACACTGGGCGGGGTGGAAGATTGCCGACACACCGGGAGCACATCGGGGTACGGGCCTTAAATAATGGCGGCGGGAGTTGGGGTAAAAGGGCGATTTGGGAGAAGGAGGAAAGGGAAAGGCCCCCTGAAGGAAGGGAATTGGACTGTGTTTCCATCTATCTATCTATTATCTTTTCATTCATCTATCTATCTACCCTATTCATTATCTATCTTTTCTATCTATCTAATATAGTGCTTTTTCCCAAATCTATCACCATCTATCTATCTATCATTTAGTATTATATAGTGCCTTTCACCGGTGGCGCAGGGGGGTATGCCTTGGAGAGCCCCGGGGGTTCACCCCGGGGTCCTCCCTGGATTTTGGGATGTTCTCCCATGTCTGCGTGGGTTTCTTCCGGCGCCCGGGTTTTTCCCCCCCAAAAAAAGGGGGGTTTTTTAAAACCCGGGGTGGTTTTTGGGGGGGTTTTTTTTTTGGGGGGTTGGGGCCCCCCCCGGGGGGGTTTTTTTTCCCCTTTTTTTGGGGGGGTTTTTAAACCCCCCCCCAAAAGGGGAAAAGGGGGAAAAAGGTTTATAATTCCTTTTAATTTTTTTTTAAAATTTTTAATTTTTTTTTTTTTTTTTTCCCCCTTTTTGGGGGGGGGGCCCCCCCGGGGCCCCGGGGGGGGGGAAAATTTCTTTCCCCCCTTTTTTTCCCCCCCCCCCCTTTTTTTACTTTTCCCCCCCCCTCCCCCCCCCCCCCCCCCCCGGCCCCCCCCCCGCCCCGGCCCCCCCCAAATTTACCCGGGCCCCCCCAAAAAAAGGGTTTTTTTTTCAAAATTTAAAAATTTTTTTCAAAAGGGGGTTTTTTTTAAAAAAATTTCCCCTTTTTTTTTTAACCCCCAAAAGGGGAAAAGGGGGGAAAATTTGGGGGGGAAAGGGGGGGGGTTTTTCTCCCCCGGGCCCCCGGGGAAAACCCCCGGGGAAAAAAGGGGGGGGGGGGGGGAAAAAAAGGGGGGAAAAAAAACCCCACCCCGCCAAAACCCGGGGCCCCGGGGGGGGGGGGGCCCCCGGGGGCCCCCGGGGAACCCCGGGGGCCCATTTTTGGGGGCCCCCAAAAAAAAGGGGGGCCCCCCAAACCCCCCCCCCCAAAGGGGGGGAACCTTTGGGCCCCCGGGCCCCCGGGGGGCCCGGGGAAAAAGGGGGGGCCCCCCCCCGGGGGGGGTTTTGGGGGGGTTTTCCCCCCCCGGGGAAAACCGGGGGCCCAAAGGCCGGAAGGCCTTTTTCGCCGGGCCCCCCGCCCCCCGGGGGGGGGGGGCCCCCTTTGGGAAACCCCCCCCCCGGGCCCCCCCCCCCGCCGGGGGGGGGGGGGGGTTTCCCCAAACCAAAAACCCCCCAAAAATTCCTTTTTGGGGCCCCCGAAATTGGGGGAAAAGGGCCCCCCCCGGGGGGGCCCCGGGGGTTTTAAAAAATTTTTTAAAAAAATTTTTTTTTTGCCCCCCCCTTTTTTTTTTTTTTTTTTTTTTTTTAAGTTTTTAAAAAAATTTTTTGCGAATTTTTTTTTTTTTAAAAAAACCCCCCTTTTCTAAAATTTTTTTTTTAAAAAACCCCTTTTTTTTTAATTTTTTTAAATTTAATTTTAAAAAAAAAATTTTTTTTAAAAAAAATTAAAAGGGGGGGGAAAAAAGGGGAAAAAAAAAATTTTTAAAAACCCCTTTTTTTTTTTTTTTTTCCCCCCCCCCCCAAAAAAAAAAAATTAAAAATTTTTAAAAAGGGGATTGGTCAAAAAATTTGGGGGGGGGGAAAAAAAAAAGGGGGGGGGGTTTTTGGAAAAAAAAAAAAAAAAAAAAAAACCCCCAAATTCCCTTTTTTTAAAACCCCCTTTTCCCCAAACATTTGGGTTTAAAAAAAAAAAACCCTTTTCCCCCAAAAAAAAAAAAAATTTTTGGGGAAAAAATTTTTGGGGGGGTTTTTTTTAAAATTTGGCCAAAAGGGGAAAGGGCAAAATTTTTTAAAAAAAAACCCCCCCAAAAAAACCCCCCTTTTTAAAAAAAAACCCGGGGGAAAAAAAAAATTTTTTTCCCCTTTTTAAATTTAAATGGAAAAAAAAAAAACCCCCCACAACCCCACCCCCTCCCCCCTTTTTTTTTTCCCCCCTCCCAAAAAACCCAAAAAAAAAACCCAAAAATTTTCCCCCTTCCCCCCAAGGCCCCCCCCAAAAAAAAGGGGGGCCCCCCCTTAAAAATTCCCCCCCCAAAAAAAGGGGGGGTTGGGGAAAAAAAAAAAGGGGAACCCCTTTTTTTAGTTTTAAAAGGGGGCCCCCCCCTTTTTTTTTTTTGGCCAACCGGGAAAAAGGGGGGGTTTTAAAACCCAAAATTTTTTTTTAAAAAAAAAAAAAAGGTTTGTTTGGGTTTTGGGGGGGTAAAAAGGGGGGTTTTTTTTGGGGGAAAAACCCCCCGGAAAATTTTCCCCCTTTTTTTTTTCCCCCAAAAATTTTAAACCCCCCCAAAAAAAAAAAAAATTTAAAAAATTTTTTTTAAAACCCCCCAAAAAAAAAAGGGTTTTTGGGGAAAAAAAAATTTAAAAAAAAAAATTTAAAAATTTTAAAAAAAAAAGTTGGTTTCCCCAAAAAAAAAAAAAATTAAAAAATTTTTTTTTTTTTTGGGGTTTTTGGAAAACCAAAGGGGTTTTTTTTGGAAATTTTTGTTTTCCCCAAAAAAATTTTTTAAAAAAAAAAAAGGGAAAAAAAACCCAAATTTTTTTTCCCCCCCAAAAAAAAATTTTTTTAAAAAAGGTTTTAAAAAAAAAACCCCTTTTAAAAGGGGTTTTCCCCCCCCGGGGGTTTTTGGGTTTTTAGGAAATTTTAAAATTTTTAAAAAACCCCCCCTTTTTTTCCAAAAACCCGTTTTTTGGGAAAAGGGGCAAAATTGGGGGGCCAAACCCTTTTTTCCCCCCCGGCCCCCCCCCTTTAAAACCCCCGGGGGGAAAAGGGGGCCCCCCAAAATTTTTTTTTCCCCCCCCTTTTTTTTTTGGGGGGAAACCCAAACCCTTAAAAATTCCCCAAAAATTTCCCAAAAAAAAAATTTAAAAAAAGTTCAACCCCCCCAAAAAAAAAAAAAAATTTTTTTTTTTTTTTAAACCCAAACCCCCCCAAAAACCTTGGCCCCTTTTTTTTTAAAAAGGGGGGGTTTTGGGAAAAGGGGGCCTTGGGTAAAAAAACCCCCCCCCCCAAAAACATTCCCAAAAAACCCCCAAATTTAAAAAAAAAAAATTTTTTAAAAATTTTTTTTCCTTTTTTTTTTTTAAAAAAAAAACCCCTTTTAAATTTTTGGGGGGGGGGAAAAAGGTTCCCGGGAAAAAGGGGGGGGTTTAACCCCCCCCCGCCCCCGGAAAAATTTTTGGGGGGGGAAAAAACTTGGGAAAAAAACCCCCCTTTTCCCCCTTTCCGGGGCCCCCACCTTTTTGGGGGCCCCCCTTTTTTCCCTTTAAAAAATTTGGCCCCAAAAATTTTAAAAAAAACCCCCCCCCCTTGGGTTTAAAAAAAATTTTTGGGGGGGCCCCCCGGGAAAAAAATTTCCCCCCCCCAAAAATTTTTTTTTTTTTCCAAAAACCCCGGGCCGGGAAAAAAAAAACCCGCCCCCAAAAAAGGGGAAAAAAATTTTTCCCCCCGTTTCCCCCCCGGGGGGGGAAAACCCCAAAAAAAAAAAAGGGGGTTGGGGGAAAAAAAAAAAATTTTTTTTGGGCCCCCCCCCCTTTTTTTAAAACCGGGGGCCCCCCCAAAGGGGGCCCCAAAAAAAAGGGGGGGGTTTTTTTTCCCCCCCCCCGGAAAAATTTTCCCCCCAAAATTTTTTTAAAACCCCGGGGGGGGGTTTTTTAGGCCCCGGGGAAAAAATTTTTAAAAAACCCCCCCCTTAGGGGGCCGCCCCCCCCCGGGGGCCCCCCCCCGGGGGTTAAAGGTTAAAGGGGGCCCCAAAAAAAAAAAAGGGGGTTTTAAAAAAGGGGGAAACCTTAAAAAAAAAATTTAAAAAAAAAACCCTTTTTTTTTGGGGGAAAAAAAAAAAGAGGAAACCCGGGGGCCCCCCCCCCAAAAAAAATTTGGGGGAACCGCCCCCCCCCCGGGCCCCCCGGCTTCCCGGGCCCGGGGGAAAAATTTTTTCCAAAAAAACCCCAAAATTTTAACAACCAAAAAAAACCCCCCGGGGGCCCCCCCCCCCCCAAAAAAAAAAAAAACCCCCCCGGGGGGGGGAAAAAAAAAAAAAGGGAAGGGGCCCCCCCCCCTTTTAAAAACCCCCCGGGGCCCCCCCCTTTTTTAAAAAAAGGGGGGGGGCCCCTTTTTAAAAAAAAAAAATTTTTTCTTTTTCCCCCCCCTTTTTTTGGGGGCCCAAAACCTTTTCCCCCCCCCAAAATTTTTTCCTCCTTTCCCTTAAAAGGAACCCCCCCCCCCCCAAAAAAAAAAAAAAACCCCCCCCAAAAAGAAAGGGAAAAAAACCCCTTTTTTTCTTTGGGGGGGGGGAAAAAAAAATTTTTCCGGGGGAAGGGGAAAACCCCCCAAAAAAAACCCCAAATTTTCCCGGGGCCCCCCCCCCTTTAGGCCCGGGGGGGACCAAAGGTTTTTTCCCCCCCCAAAAGGGGCCCCTTAAAATTTAAAAAACCCCCCAAAAAGGGGCCCCCCAAAAAAAAATTTTTTAAAAATTTTCCCGGGGCCCCTTTTTTTAAAAACCCCCCCCCCCCCTTTATAAGGCCGGGGCCCTTTAAAATTTTGGGCCCCCCCCGGGGGGTTTTCCCTTTTAACCCCCTTTTTCCCCCAAAAAAAGGGGGGTTTAAAAAAAGGGGGGCCCTTTTTTTCCCCCCCCAAAAAAAGGGGAAAGGGGGGGCCCCTTTTTTAAAAAAATTTTTTTGGCCCCCCTTTTGGGGGAAAAAAAACCGGGTTTTTAGGAAAACCCCCCCCCCCCTTTTTTTTTTTCCCCGGGGCCCCCCCCTTTTTAAAATTTGGGAAAAGGGGCCCCAAAAAAAAAAGGGCCCGGGGTTTAAAGGGGAAGGGGCCCGGGGGAGGGAAAGGGGGGGTTTTTTTGCTTTTTTGGGGGGGGAAAAAAAAATTTTTTCCCCCTTTTTTCCCCCCCCCCCCCCCCCCCCCTTTTACCCCCCCCAAAATTTTTCCCCCCCCCCCCCCCCTTTTTTTTTGGGGGGCTTAAATTTAAATTTTAAAATTTTTTGGAAAAAAATTTTTTTTTTAAAAAAAGGGGGGGGGGAAAAAAAACCCCGGGTTTTAAAATTTAAATTTTAACATTTAAAAAATTTTTTTTTAAAACGGGGCCCCAAAAACCCCCCCCCGGGGGGGGGGGGTTTTAAAAAAAATTTTTTTTTAAAAAACCCCCCCTTTTTTTTTTCCCCCTTTTGGCCCCCTTTTTCCCCCCTTTTTTTTTTTATTTTCCAACTGCCCCAAATTTTTGGGAAATTTCCCCAAAAAAAACCCCTTTGGGGTTTTTGGGGAAAAAAGGGGAAAAACCCCCCAAGGGTTAAATTTTTTTAAAGGGAAAAAAAAAAACCCCTTTTTAAAAAAGTCCCAAAAAACCTTGGCCCGGGGGAAAATTTAAAAATCCTTTTTTAAAAAACCCCAAAAAAATTTTTCCCCCAAAAAATTTTTTTTAAAAAAAATGCTTGGGGAAACGGGGACCTGGGATCCACCGGGGAACGGTTCCCGGCAGGGAATGGTGGGATAACTTTCCCCTGTTTTCTCATGGAAAAAGGCCCTCCTTCCTCATAGCCAGTTTTGATGCAGTGCACACTTCCCCCCTTTTCCCCCCCCATCTTGCCCTGACGAAACCCTTTCCCCCCCCCCTTTTGTCCCCCGGACCTCCACTTCCCCCCTCCCCAAAATGTACAGCATTTTCGCGCTATGAATGTTTTATTTGGATAATTGCCCTGAGAATTATTTTTTACTGTAAATAGGGGGGCCGGCCCCCAAAAACTTTATGTTCTCCTTTTACGATTTTACACTATCTATCTATCTATCATTTATATTATATAGTGCCTTTCACATCTATCTATCTTTTTTTTTCCCAATAAAGAACCAAAACCCCCTTAAAAAACCCCCAAAAAGTCTGAAACATCTGTAAACTGTCGAGTGGTCAGATGCTCTCATAGTAAGTACCACAATGTCTTTTGGAAGAAGGTCGGGCCCCCCTTGTCAGATGGTGTCCAAGGTTGCCCGCCTTTGTTTAAATTTTCCCCCTGGGTCCCCTGTTAATTTTTTTTAGTTTTCCAGCTGCCCACAATTCCAACGGGGAAAGTTTGTACGCCAGTAAACAAAGCATTTAAAGACCAGTTTCAATGGTTAGTGAAATAGGTCCACTAGGAAATCTAGAGGCGCCAAATGGCGGTTCTTTTCAGGTTCGGGCAATCTTTTGGGGATTTAAAAGAGTACTATAACCCCAAGGTCTCGGGTAAAAAAGGTCAGGGAAAGATCTATCTACTTCATCTATCTATCATCATTATCTATCTATTCATTTATTTATTATTGATTGATTGAATAACTCGTTTATTTGTCCTGTGAGTCTCCTTGTTTTTTATGTTTCTGCTGCTGTGTGCAAATGATTTTCCCCATGGATTAATAACATTTATCTAATCTAATCTAATATTTCTGCTTCAACTCCATGTCTCAGTGTCCAGGGATACAGTTTGTCTAACTGTGGACTAATGAATATCTATACTCTGTGAAAGTGTTTTGTAACCTTGCAGCTTAGATCTTCTGATATCTCCTTTTTTTGCATTGCATTCTTCATACTAGCAGATTGTTGTTATGCAAACGGAAAAGGTCTGAATTTTGTTTGATTGGTCAAAGTACCCCTAAACAACACCTGCACTCTTATTTCATTGGTTAAACTCCAGGTTTGCAAATTGCTGACTCTAATTAGCATCTGTTCAAATCATCAGACTGTGAATGTTTGAATGATTTATTCAATATGTAAAAAACAATGCAGTTACTTTAATGTTAGGAGTTAAACCAGACTATTTGTGTTCAATAGGGTAACTTAGATGAAGATCAGGCAATATTTGAAGACACATTTATACATAAACAAGGTTATTTCCAAACAGTTTACATAATTTGTCTTGCCACCATACCTAACATGCAAAAATTCAATTCTTAAAATACACTAAGACAAATGTTGTATGCATTCTCTTGACATAAATGATAAATATGCAGCGATACACAGCATGTGCATCTCACTGATCATAAAGCCTTCAGATGGTGTATATTTTATTCCTTTTAAAAGTTTCTTGATGCTGCCTCTTATCTCCTTGTTTCTGAAGCTGTATATTAGGTTGAACATCGGTGGCACAGTAATTGCTATAATTACCATAGCTGTTGCTCGTGGATAGCTTCATCCTCATTCCATTTAACATAGTGAGATTAAAATTGGGATATTGGACAGGGCCACCACCAGCAGATGGGTAGTCACCGTGTTCAGGCCTTCTTTTTCCATCAGTAGATGGGATCTTCAGAGCTGCGTAAGCAATCCTTTGAGGAAAGTAAAATAAATGCAAGTGGACAAAAACCAAACACAATAGAAGCAGCTGACAAAATGACAAAGTATTTAGGATTTTGATTGCAAGCCACTGAAACCATTGCCAAATAATCACAAAACAATAATTTAGAATATTTGAGTTACAAAAAGCTCAGTGATAAAATTAAAAAGTCAAAAATGAAAGAAGCAGGAATAATATTTAATAATGTACCAGCAACCCAGACAATTCTTTTGTGACAAGTGTGGAATATCGCAGTGGTAGACAACCGCTACATAGCGGTCACACGCCATAAAAGCCAAGAGATAGGATTGTGCCCCTAAATATAACACTATTAGCAGCTGAAGCAAGAAGGTCCATAGGCGAGGCTGCCCTCTGAAAGAATGGCGATTAGTTTGGGAATAATATTTGTGCTGGCAACCAGGTCAATGACCGCTAAAGTAGCAATGCCAACATACATGGGCTTCTGCAACTGAGGATTCATTGCTATGACCAGAACTACCAAGAAGTTCCCAATTAGCGCCAAGTAAAACCATAGTGAGGATAGCAATTGTAGCTTCTTCTCGGAGTCGATCAGACAATGAAGGACAAACTCTGAGATGGACACTGAGGTTTGGTTCATGCCTGACTGTCACTTATCCTTGAAAAAAAAATTAAGAGACAGAGGTTTGAGTTTATGTAGGTTATCAGCAGAACATTATCATCAGCCTTCAATAATCATACACGTACACTAGTAGTCAGTAGCTAAAAATGGGAGTTTAGAAATTTAGCCCCGGAGAGAAGACAAGCCCTTGTAGCTCCTGCCTGCCCCTCAACTATAATACAAAAGAGGATGAATCCAAACCCCTGTTTTGTGAACAAACCACAAGGGCAAAGGGTTAAACAGAACAAAGCAAAGTCATGCTGTCTCCACACAGATCATGTCTACCTTTCTGCCTGGTACCCGGCTTCCCATTGCTAACCTACCATGTTTCTCTTTTTCTTCCAGTTACTTATACAACTCGGCCTCTTCCTACCACCAGTGATCTTTCATCCCATATTTAACTCTTCCGATGTTTTATATCCAGTCTCTGATCAGATCTAATAAAATGCTTAAGACATATATTTTTGAGTGAATATAAAATAAGTTTTGCTTATGTTTGTACAAGAAAAACATACTTTAATTACAAAGTGGAAATGTCTACATTCAATACATATTTGAATGATTGCATTTCAGAAACAGTGAAAGTGCTGATGGTGATTTTTAAGCATTTTTCTTCATATGCCCAAATGGTTTCTTGTGTGAGTAAATGTTATAAAAAATTATCAATTTTCCCCTTTGATAAATGTATGAAAACAGAAGAGTTTTGAATTAAAAGACAGTCCTCCTTTGAAGAGAGATGGCAAATTTTACCATGTTACAAAATTGTAAACCTATTATAATGCAAAAAAAAAAGAAATTTAAGAAAGTGAAAGTCTTTAATCAAGCCATTTAAATCTTATTTTCCTATTGTAAGATTTATTGGCTTTTCAAGACATCTGTATTTAAGATTATTTAGTTCATTTTAAGAAGTCTTGTCAAGTAAATTTGACATTTACCTTGGCAGAAGAATTTGTTGTGTTGCGAACCTTTTATTTAGACTTAGTGCTTTATTTTATATGAAGTAATAGTTCAATGAGATCTCTATCATAGAATTCCTTCTTGGGTGCAGGTGGAATGATAAATTTCATTATTATACTTGCTTTATGTTTCCCATATAAAATATGATTGGTAGACAAGCTTATGAACAAACATATTGAAGCCTTTTAGAACTACTTAGACAACAGAATAAATATTTGGTCATATTTCACAAATGTGTAATTGTGTATCATTTATCTTGCTGCTGCTCTATGTTATGGAACATAATCATCACTGTACTAATGGCTGACGTATAAAATGCCCAGCTCCTCACACTCAGATCTTCACATTCAGATGAGACGAAAGAAAGGCGCCTCAACACTTTAAGAATCAAATATCAGACGGGCGCCTATGAGATGGCAGGGGTAACCACAGCAACTCGACATGGCACTGCCCGATATTTCAGAAATTGTTCAAATCATAACAAAAAGCACTCTTTCACATATTAATTTACTCAAGTTAATTAATTTCATGTTGAGTAAAATTGAATCTCTGAGCAGGTTTTTAAAAGAGACCAAGCCATCAAAAGCACAATAGCAAAGTAATTAGCCATCAAACAAAAACTAGTAAAACAAAGTACAAACAAAAAGTAGTACACATAATACTTGTGTTACATCATTAGATCATACCGAGTACATAGAACAATTCAATTAAGCTCCAATGTGTTGTTAATTATTGTATAAAAGATTAATAGCAGTTGGATTATTTTAACCCAATGCCTTTTCTCCTCAAACCCCTGAGCCTGTGCTTGATGGCAGCACCTGAATTATGATCTGATGAGCTGGCGATGCCAGCTGCCTTGTGAATGTGGGTAGTTCTGCCTGACAGAATGCACCCTCTGGGTCTTCACAACA
The DNA here is from genome assembly GCF_016835505.1 of Polypterus senegalus. NCBI lineage: Eukaryota > Metazoa > Chordata > Cladistia > Polypteriformes > Polypteridae > Polypterus > Polypterus senegalus. The sequence goes on from NW_024384979.1 coordinate 20,830, forward strand.
GGCAACTTGAACACATCTTGACTGAGGGGGCCTTTTTATTTTACTATAGAATTTTATACTTTGATTCATACCATTAGTGTTGCTAAACAGCATGCTTTCTAAACCAGTCTAGAACAACATAAGTCAGACTTGACACAAAATGTATAAATAAAATGGTAATAATAATACAATGTAAATGAAATCATGCAACAAGCAGTATATCCATTGCTACATCATTGCACATCGAAATAAATAAATTCTATTTGTTACCTTTACTGTATGTCTTCAGTGATATGCAGAACCCTCTGTAGCTTCATGCTGTAATGATTTTTCGTCTTAAGAGTTTAAGCAATTTAATGTTATACATGCATGCAATATTTCATCAGGTATATAAATGTATTCCTACTTTTTACCTTCTGCAGTCCAGCTAACACAACAGAATACTTTATAAGAAAAACTTTATAGAGTGAAGGTTCTCTAAATTTATAGGGTGGGCTAACATCAGCTCTCATTAGGAACGTGTGAAGCCCCAGTGTGTAGTTTTCTGTCTCGTCCATTTTTATTTTGTGTCTTGTTCTCTCTTTGAGTCTCCATTGCATTTTCAAGGGAGGTGTCTTGGGACACAGGTAATGACACACAGGTACCCATCAGCTTTATTATTCCTGGATGTATTAGCTATAAATTTTTAATTGTCTGAGCAGAATGGTAGAACAGAAGTAGACCGAGTTTGACTTAAATGTTTTCATATTATCGACATTATTATGTGCTGCAGCTCACTGTGAGCTGTCCTGTTGTTAAGGGTGTAAATGTGTGTAAGTCAGCCCCTGCAATGGACTGCCATTCGCTTGTGAATATGGTGTCTGTCATAATGTGGATTCATTTAAAGTATATCTTCTTATATAATATACTACCTGTGCTGTCCTGCTTGTCTGTCCAGGATTTTAAATTGCCTGTAGCTCGCAAATCGCTTTGACCTAAAATTTGGTACACATATACTACATGATGTTTACTATATACTTTCAGGGTGATGATTGACTCCAAGGTTATTCCTGTTTTTATTTTTATTTTACTTTATTGTAGAATCAACTCTTGGCATTGGCAGCAGGACGCTGCGGTGTATGTGTACGGGCGCTATTCTCTATTCCTACCACCTTCGCTCTTCCTTACCTCTTCAAATCTTAAATCATTCTTGAGGTAGATTGAAGACTTATGCCAGCTTAAGGAAAAATTAAGAAAAGTACTAAGTAATTGAAACACAAACAATGACTAATCAGTTTTAATGTGAAAAGATGCCAACGGAAGAAAAAGAAGAAGGGTAACTAAGGTGGAGAAAAGAAGAGCTGCTCAGAACCAACAAGCGCATCAACCTCCGAAGCAAACAATGACTAAACGATGTGGAAAATAATAAATAGTTTGATCAGTTTGATCAATCTGGTATACATGATAAAGCCATGCAGAACCTGTCTTGTCTATAGTGCAAGTGCAACTTTGTTTCTCCAGAACAAAAAACCACAAGTGACCAACTGATGAACTTAAAGGATGTGGTAAATGCTGATCCAAGTAAAATGTTGTAAGACGAATGTTTGAAATTTTGTACAACCAAAGTCATAAGACAAAGGCTCTGAAAAAGATTTGGGACAACTCAATCTGGGCAGATGAAGGGCAGGTGTCCTAGGACTGTGCTTCTTGTCATTTTACCTTTGCCTGGTGTGTATTAATAAAAGATTTTTTACTAACTTTAATTATATCTCTCTGTCTTCAGTCACAAGCAACGACACTATAGAAAAAGTGTCCACACGTACAAAGAAAGAGGGTGAAAACTATAAGTCAAGTGTATTCACTGTATGTTATCGTTCAGTATGCCGTTACTGGTATGGTGTATAAATAATATATAGAGTGCTATGCAAAGGTCGAGGCGCTTGAGAAAAATATCTTATGTGGGAATGCTTTCAGAAATAATGCTATGAATAATTTTTACACATTAGTTTTATTAAAATATTAACCTTGATGGCTGAATATTTTTTTCAAAAACTGGTCAGCTGCATGGGGTTGGCTTGACGGTGGGCAGGAATGTGGCGGGCAGGCTGCTTGGCTGTCATCAAATGGCAGGTGGGTGTTGGTGGAAGCCGAGTGTGATGCAATCTGCTTTGCACCTCCTGTCATCATAAGTGATGCTCCTCCCAGGTGAACGCTGCAATAGGCACATCAGTTACATAATGTGTTCATTACCACGATCAGCCGGGGAGCAATCAGCTGATGCTAGTACCTCACTTTTGTTTTTGATCTCAATTTCCAGATCATTTACTTCAAAATCAGTGTCCAATTCAGCGATAATAATGCAAAACGCCACCCTTATTTTGTGTTGGTCTCTCACCAGATGTCAATGCTATTTTAGAGGTCGTTTACTCTTCGCTTACTAATGCATGCGCAGGAAATTGAGGTCAAATCATGAAACTAACTTTCCTCCTAGCAGAGAGGGTTGAACTAAAATGTAATGGTGAGGTTTGTCACCGCTAGAAGCGATTACTGTCCTCACCCTGAATTTCGATAAAAGCTGATGTCCACCCTGACAAAGTTAAAACCACTTTTAGCTTTGCAGTTCAAACCCATTTCTTTATCTCCTGGTGAGGGTAGTGGTTTGAGAAACTATAGAACTAAATGATACAAGTTTGAAAACCCAATAAACATTTGTATTTGCTTGATACTGTCCAGAGGGGACTGACTGAATATACCAGACCCCTCTGAATTGATCCATGGCCAGTCCTTTAGTGGATACTTCAAAACCTAGAAACAATTTTATCTTGATGGAATTCATGTTTTTGTAATTTCACAAACAACTAATGTTCCTGACCTTTTGGAGGAGACTACGAGTTTTCATATCTTAAAATAAATAAGAACATCATTTATATACACAAGTGTACAGTAAATGTTACAGACAAATAACTGCAAGCTGCAATCCATATGGCATTACCCAATATTCATAATGTCCCTTAAAAATATTTTATTCAGTTTTCCACTTATGTCCTTTTCTTATGCAACTTAAATTACTTGCAGATTGAGCTTTGTAATTACCCTTGAAGAAATGAAAAACACATTTTTTCGTGTTTACTACTTTTTCTTACAAAAAGAAAAATAATACTTCCATGCCAATAGAACTATTAGACGGCTTTATGAAACTGTTTTGTAAATTTCTTGTATGTCCCAACCGCTGTTGAATGGGTGGTTTTGACAATGTGTTAATCTTTCCTTTAGGTGATGTAGCTTCTGATAATATTTGTATTGCACAATCATACTCTAGTATGTGGTGCAAGTTCTAAGTAATTGCTTTAACTGAACACATCTATATTCTTGGGAGGACAGCAGTGATGTTGTATACTAAACTAGGCAGACCCTGACACACAAGTGCATGGAAGGCAGTCATTGGGTTTGGTTGACATGATATGCCAGTCAAGGGTAATGGGATGCACTAATGCCTTTCCTTTTCTCTCTCCAGACCCTCTGAACAGAAGTCCTGCCTAACTCCACCTTCACTCCAGAACCTTCCCTATCAGTGACCTCACTTTATGTTCTGGCCCCTTCACACCCTTCCCCCTCAGCAAGTGGGCGAGTTGTCTTACAGGTTAATGTTTCACCTAGTTTTAATAAAGTTTTATTGTAAGCGCAATAGTCATAGTGAATATCTGGTCGCATAGGGGACACAAGACATTCACATACCCATTCTAAGCAAAATGAAGAGATTTCAAGTACACAAATCTGGTTATTCGAAACGAAAGAGAAAGGCGGCTCAGGAGGCTTTCATTGCGTCACAGGAAGGAGCAATCCTGAACTTTATCATAAGTTAAACACTTGTGTCATGAGCACGAGGCAGCTATTGAGTTTCCGCAACGGACGTGGCCATCCACCGTATAAGATACCATATTGACATTGGCAGGCTAAGGGCCACCGATTCTGTTCTTTGCCCAGGGCCGCCACGAGCCTAGAGCTGCCCATGCAAGAAGAGTTAATGTCTTTGTTACAAATCCAGTCAAGCCTACTGAGTTGTTCTTTAACCACAGTTGTGAACAGTTTTTGTGCTTCTAGGAGGATCTGGCCCACTGAGCGGTATGTGTTTGATTGTCAGTGTCGCAATAAGTAGACAAAATGTCAAAAAGGTTTGGGACAGCCACCCCATGTATTGTTCTCTGCTGCAAAAGGATAAGTTCAAAACGGAACTGATGGTATGGAGGTCAGATGGTGGCTTTAAAAGGCCAGTACAGGGAAAGATGTCATCGGGACTGGAATTGATATCATCAGTGACGCTGGACCCGGAAGTTATGTCTTCGGGACCTGAAGTGACGTCATCAATGGCGCAAGAACCTAGCAGGATTTTCCGTGGATGGTCTGCAGAGGATTGGGTGAGAGAGTTAGTGCAGCACGCCACCCCCTGGTCTGGTGTGGTACTATATTATTCAGGCCCTCTAGCTGCCTCCTAATCATACTTGTGTGACAGTCTGATGGTAAACCTCTGCACCGCACTCCAAAATCTGGAATTGCTTCTACCTTAATATTCACTTATACATAAGATTACATTTCTAATATTCACTCTGTTTGGAACTGTGGACTGACTGGAGTGACCCAGAGGTATTTTCGTGTCAAATTGAGAAAAGAAAGCATCAAGTGGGAACAGAAAACTCGATCAAGGGCCAGGAAATAGTCCTAAACACAGAATAAAAGGACAAACTGAACCAATCAATAAAACCAAATGCACAAACATCAAGAAAGCAACACAAAAATGCTAATATTGAATTTTATTTGCAGTCCATTCTGGCCCCAAAGAGAGTGAGAGACAAGAGCAACAGGAAGCTGCCCCAAAAGTGAGATTGGGATATGCCATCTTAACTAATGATAGTGGAATGATATCAAGTGTGGCACCCTAGAAGCAAAAAGACAAGAAACATTTTATAAACATGGCAGCACGATCAAAGAAAAAGACTGCAAGAAAATAGAATTTGCTTGACATCATGAAATATGAAGGAAAAAGAATGTTGCAAAATTTGATTAAAAAATTTCCCCACATGACAGGCCATATATGATCAGAATATGCAAATTAACAGCTGCATGTGTATGGTCTGGCATGAGCTTTACAAAGACTGGCCTTAAAAGGAAATGGTGAAGGAACTGAATGTGACATCCCAGCTTCACCTTTGATCTCCCTGCTTGAATCAAAGAACATCCTGACCCAAAAAAACTACCAGCAAGCCAGCTTCCATACCACCTCTGTCTGTCCCCTCCAGGTTCTATATTTAAATTCCTATGACTAACTAAATCCTGTCGTGCATGAGCATCATGGACCGCCTCCAGGTTCATCACAGGATGTAATACTGCTTTGGGCAAAAATTTTCCTCTCTTTGTTCCCACTGCAGCACAGGGAAGACATTAGTAAGGAACTGAATTAGCCCATTTTAGGCCCCCTAAGGTAAAAATCCTTTTTTCTGACAGGAGAAGGTGTTAGTTTTGGACCCAAGACAGGATAAAGTTCCTCCCTGAGAATTTTCTTATTACACTGACTGACAGAAAGCTTTTTGCTAGTGTGCCTAGTGGGCCTAATTTTTTGTATTAAAGTGAATACTTTGTTGGAATTAAACAGGGCTGACTGGATTGACTTGTAGAGAAGTCAAGAGAATTATCGGCATACAGCCTCAAGTACACCGTCTCGCCACGGCAAAAGTTTCAAAGCCTTTCTTGTACTGGGCCTCGCGGTTCAGAAACAGTTAATCCCCCAAAAACTTTAAATGCACTCAATCAATTGCTCCTTTTAGAACTGTTTGTACTTATAAGTCAACACCCCACTGTAAACTTGGACTACAGTTTTAATATCTCACAACCTGAGACACTTTATAAAGCGCGATTTAATATAATGACGATTTCATTTGTAGGATGAAATGCAGCAAAATATGTTTATTATATTATACAGATATAACTTTAACTTCATTTAAATAATCTACAGTATATTCTTCACTGGGAGTGTCGTGAAGGATAGAATAATTAAAAAATGTACTACGGAGATATTTCAATGTTCCTTAAACGTTTTGAAGAATCCCTTTAAACTGATTGGATTTGGGAAAGAAAAGGACTGCAGGCGGCTACACCAAATATAAAAAAAAAATTGAAATTAAATAAAACAAGGGGGTACAGCTTTAAA